>NW_026856497.1:0-31508 GCF_026571515.1 Ruditapes philippinarum
TGAAAAGGGTGAGTTACACCAGTACTAGACTACCTTCCTCCGCACTCAACTACCAAAGCATCACCCGGGGATCGAACCCACGCCAGAGAGGTAACTGGATTAGAAGTCATCGACTCTAACTCGACCACGGAGACAGTTGAGCGGAAACTGGTTTCAGTTGTAAGGTAATAGTGACCTTGACCTTTGACGATGTGACCCCAAAATCAATAGGGGTCTTCTAACCAATATGGACAATCATCCTATGAAGTTTGAATATTGTGGGTCAAATGAAACTTAAGTTATGCTCCAGAAACTGTTTTAAGTTTTAAGGTAATAGTGACCTTGACCTCTGACCCCAAAATCAATAGGGGTCTTCTACCCAATATGGACAATCATCGTATGAAGTTTGAATATTGTGGGTCAAATGGAACTTAAGTTATGCTCCGGAAACTGTTTTAAGTTTTAAGGTAATAGTGACCTTGACCTTTGACCCCAAAATCAATACGGGTCTTCTACCCAATATGGACAATCATCCTATGAAGTTTGAATATTGTGGGCCAAATGGAACTTAAGTTATGTTCCGGAAACCATATTGCTAACGGATGGACGGACAAGGGTAAATCTAAATGCCCCCCCCCCCCTATAGTGGGGGCACAATAAACGGAAACTGATGATGATGGAACAGGGTAACACTATATACCCCTGCCCCCCTGCCATTTTATTGGGAGGGGGCATAAAAATTATTTTAAAATCCCTCAATAGATATGCTAATAACCTACACATATTTCATCACAAAAATGCAGGCTAAGCTATAAACAAACAATGAACAAACAATGACTTGAATTATGTATTTACTTCATTCTCCCACATTTCTTTCAATAAAAATATGAAAGCAAGATTATTATGATTCATATTCTGATCCACTGGGTCATCATGTATCATAGGTTCATCCATTTCATTTCTGTACACATCCATACAAGAAGAGATAGCATTATGAAAACCAGAACTTTCTGTAAAGTATTTTTGCCATGTTTCTTGAATATTTTCATCCGACAAACCTACAGGAAACTTATAAAAATTTAATGCCATCCAAACAGCGAAAATAGTGTCAATATTTAATTTGCCTTGAGAAAATATTTGCATACTTTCTCCATGTGTTAAAAGAATATCATAGAACGGATTATACATATGAATAGTTATATTGTTTTCAGATGCCAAAAAACATGGAATAAAATATTCTTTTAAAGCAGGAAATTTCTTATTTTGAATGAAGGCATTCACTATTGTTTGTGCGAGCACTTGTGACAAATCCTTACAGTGCACCCCTGTTTGGAGTTTAAATGGACCAAGTGGCATGTAGTGGTCTCTATAGGCTGTCTTAACGAAGGATGTATCACTCTCATAGTAATCAGATGTACATGTACTTCCCTCTGAATATTTCCTGATCTTTTTATGTTGAGGTTCACCACAACCCTCCTCATCTATCTCTTCACGAACATCCTTTACCACTTTAACTTTACTGTGTCTTATTAAGATATCTGCACGACCATGCCAAACTTTACTATTTCCTGAAAAATGAAACAGAAAATGATAAATTTTTACTTCCAACAGTGTTTATATAAGGTGTAAAAATCGATTAAGAATGCAGTAAAAATCGATAAAGAATGCAGTAAAAAACGCAGAATAAATCAATACAGAATGCAGTAAAAATCGATAAAGAATGCAGTAAAAAACGCAGTAAAATCAATACAGAATGCAGTAAAAATCAAGAAAGAATGCAGTAAAAATCAAGAAAGAATGCAGTAAAAATCAATAAAGAATGCAGTAAAAATCAATACAGAATGCAGTAAAAATCAAGAAAGAATGCAGTAAAAATCAAGAAAGAATGCAGTAAAAATCAATAAAGAATGCAGTAAAAATCAATACAGAATGCAGTAAAAATCAAGAAAGAATGTAGTAAAAATCAATAAAGAATGCAGTAGACCCAATTAATACCAGCAGGGTGGGGGTGGATTTTAACAGGTGTCAACTTATTATTGGTCACACATTGATTAGGGGCCTACTATTGCCCGAGGTGATAAAAGTACATGTGAAAGTACTTTAAAGATATTGTCCAACATAATAATTAATAATAACCTACCCAGAATTTGCCGTCAATTGCAAATTTTAAAATTTTTGTTTTAAGCTGATTGACTTAATTCCCAGTGGAAAACATAATGTTTAAATATTTATAAAAGTATTTACTTCCAGACAAAATTGTGACTATTTCTAAAAAAAATTCAATTTTCACATACTGTAAAACACTTATTATTCGCGAGAAATTTATTTTCGCTAATATTCGCGAGTTTTCTAAGACGCGAATTCATATTTCTCGCGAATATTTCACGTTGTCTATACACTTGTCCGAAAATGAACACTATCCGAAAATGCGTACACATGGATATATATCTGCGGGAAAGTATCGAAACCAGTTCAAGTTACAAGTGTTGCAGCATATACATATCGTACAGTCATTACTAGTATGAAAAATATACCTGTGACAATTTAGTATTATGTGGAATTGGAAAAAAAACTTCTTCGCTGCATATCACCTGTGTCAAGGAATGTAACTGTGACTTGCACTAGAATTAAGTATAAACAAATTAATGCGTCTTACAAAATTTTAATGGTATTTCTACAGATTGTTCTAATTGGTACAAATATTTTAGCACCTGCAAGTTGTTTGTAACATTGTATTGTACTACATTTTAAGCTGGAGGGTAAACATAATCGTGTACTACAGGTTAGGCAAATTACAGTACCGTTTAATTGATTTTCGTCTGCTTGCCTTTGACTGGCTAATCAGTGAAACTTTAACACAGTGAACACATATCAAATAATTATCAAACTTTATTGACATATTTTTAGACAGACGGTTTCACTTAACAAAGGATTAGCAAGCTATCAGAAAAATCGATACAGATATAAATGCATTTGTCGGACAATAAACGACGCAAAGTTAGTGAACGGAAAGGACAGAAAATATCCGAATGAAATCGGTTTCCGCTTTCACATTTTTCAGGAAGACGCAAATTCTTGTTGACGCAAAATAATTATTTTGGACATTTTGCCTCAAATTCGCGAAATAAGGTTGTTTTACAGTATTTTTGAGATGTTTTGATTGTTTTTAATATTACAAAGTGAAAATAAGCTATATTCTGTTTAAAAGTCTTTACTATAAAGGCAGAAAATATGTATTATTTTTGTGACGATGATATTTTTAGAAAAAAAAAACAACTGCATTCTGTGAAGGTCTTTGCAAGTTTAATTTCTATAGGCTAAAATTATATAACCTATTCCAGTTCTGTGTGAAATGTGGAAATTGAAAGTGGTTATTGCTGACAAAATTTGGATTTGAACAAAGAAAAGAAAATGTCTGATAACAGAGTCAGTGGAAAACGTGTGTAAAGCAGGGTTAACACTGGCCAGTTTTTTTCCGCCATTGCGGAGGGTCCCAGAGGGAGGTCCGTTCCGGATGTCGTAAACTTTACTAAAGCATTCCAACTGGAAAGTCTTTTATGGCTTGCTACCCCAAATTCCCTCCTGGAATTCTTACAGATACGAAGAAAAGACAAGAGCTATCACTAAAGGTGATTAATACCCCCACCAGCAACTTGGACTATTTGAAGAACAAGAAATGTCAAACGACACATATGCCCCCTTTCTAGCCCTTGACTCACATTATTGGTAATTTTGTTAAAGATACTTGCCATAAATGGGTACATGGAAGTGTTCAAGTATGGAAAAAGAAAAATAATGAAGACTTTGTGATAAATATTTTTCAAAATAATGAGACATTTTGTGACCTAGACCTTTGAACCAGTGACCCAAAATCAATAGGGGTCATTTAATAGTTATGACCAATCAATATTAGAAATATGAAGACTTTGTAATAAATAGCTTTCAAGATAATGAGCGGAAACCATACTAACATGCAAGAACCCTGTGACCTTGACCTTTGACCTAGTGACCCAAAAATCAATAGGGGTCACTTACTAGTAATCAGTATGTGAAATATGAAGACTTTGTGATAAATAGTTTTCATGATAATCAGCGGAAACCATTCTGACATTTAAGGCCCATTAAACCTTGACCTTGACCTTTGATCTAGTGACCCCAAAAGCAACATGGATCATCTGTTGGTTATGCCCAATCACTATGAAATATGAAGACTTTGTGATAATTATCTTTCAAGATAATGAGCTGAAATCATACTACCATTCAAAGACCCTATGACCTTGACTTTTGACCTGGTGACACCAAAATCAAAAGTTTTCATCTACTAGTTATGACCAATCAATATGTGAATTATGAAGACTTTGTAAAAAATGGTAACCAAGATAATAAGCCGAAATCATATTACCATTCAAGGCCCCTGTGACCTTGACCTTTGACCCCAAAATCAATAGGGTCCTTTACTATATATGACCAATCAATATGTGAAATATGTAGACTTTGCAATGAATACTTTTCAAGATAATCAGTGGAAACAATTCAGACATTTATGGCCCTGTGACTTTGACCTTTGATTGAGTGACCCTAAATCAATAGGGGTCATCTACTGGTTATGACCAATCAATATGTGAAATATGAAAACTTTGTTGTAAGAGTAACCAAGATAATTCGCGGAAACCATTCTGACATTTAAGGTCCTTGTGACCTTGACCTTTGACCTAGTGACTGACCCTAAAATCAATAAAGGCCATCTACTAGTTATGACCAATCAATATGTGAAAAATATGAAGACTTTGTAACCAAGATAATCAGGGGAAATCATATTACCATTCAAGGCCCCTGTGACATTGATCTTTGACCTAGTGATTCCAAAATCAATAGGGGTCATGTACTAGTTATGACCAATCAATATGTGAAATTTGAAGACTTTGTGATGAATACTTTTCCATATAATCAGCGGAAACCATTCTGACATTTAAATCCCTTGTGACCTTGACCTTTGACCTAGTGACCCTAATCAATAGGGTTATCTACTAAATATGACCAATCAATATGTGAAACATGTATACTTTGTGATGAATATTTTGTAAGATAATCAGCGAATTTTTTTTTGACATTTAAGGCCCCTGTGACCTTGACCTTTGACCTTTGACCCCAAAATCAACAGGGGTCATCTACTAGTTATGGCCAATGTCTATGTTAAATATGACTTTGTGATGAATACCTTTCAAGATAATCAGCAGAAACCATTTTGACATTAAAATTTAAGGCCCCTGTTACCTTGACCTTTGACCTAGTGACCCCAAAATCAACATCTACCTAATGAGATCTATATACCTGCAAAGTTTCATGTTGATACCTCAGAGTTATGTCACAGACAAATAAAGGGGACGGACATCTGAACGGATGGACAAAGCAGCGACTATAATCTCACCCTGTGGGGAGCATAATCAAAGCACAGAAGGCGCTGAATTTGTTTGGGTCTCAGAATGTCAGAAAGGTGAAGGTTGTGAGATTATAAACCAATTTGTTTTTGTATAGTGTCACCAATGCTTTCCAGCGATTTAATTGTAGTAAATTGGCTAGAAGACTAATTGCAACACTGATATTCAATCCAATGTTTATTTGACTTAAACAAAAAATAAGTTTCCTTAACTGGGATTTGAACTCCAGACCTCTCGCTTCCTAAGCCCTAGGCCACGGAGAATTTATATATAAACTGCCTGAAGAAAACCATATTATTCTAAATTAGGGTTTGTAACCACGCTAACTGTTGTTTAACACAGATGTAAATAATCATGGAGCTTCTATAAGCATGTATATCTATAAAGAATGAAACAATATTAGAAATCTTCGACCATTCGGGAATTATTTTGCTTGAAAATTAATGCGCCTATCATTTGACCATCTTTACGCAGTGATCTCCCCTGAATTTTTCGGCGTTAGCGTACATATAAAGGGAAGTAACCGCTTCAAAAAAGTGGACTACTTTCGGCAATTGCAATTAACAGCATTAGAGTCTGAAATTTCGCTACAATTATTTGTTTGGTCTGACGACCAAACAAATAAAAATTGGCCAGTGGAAACCCTGCACTATAAATACCATTTCCTCTTAAGCTCTAGCCACCAAAGGAAGTGTCTCCTTTATTGACTCGTTTACCACATGAACAACACTTTTCATCACATGTCAGATCAGCAAGTAACTGTGGATTGGCCACTAATAGACTAAACAGATGCAAAGCCAATACTGCTTGAATCTCACATTCCTTTCTTTCCTGTGGTTTCTTTTTCTGCAAGGCCTGTAGACATTTCTTATGACATGCTGAATAAAGAAGAAAAAATCAAAGTATTGCAAGCAATCCATAAGTCCCATACCGGTTAGAACCCCAGCAACATTCTGATAGGCCATTGGCCATTCAATTATACCATTGAATGAATGAATGACATGAATGAACTTAAATCTTTTGAATTGAGTTCTAAATTGTCTATGTTAGTTAAGTTTCCCTGCCAAGTAAGAAAATTATATTTATACAACAGATAATCAAAAGGTCCAATTTTCTCAGGATGAATAAGTATAACAAATGTTTCAACTTTTCTCTATTTAAAGTAACTTTGTTGGAAAAAATCTTTAAAAGTGATCTCAGGAAACAGTTTTTATGAACAGACAGACAGACTAATGACAGTGATGATACCCTTTATAGTCACAAAGAAGTAAAGTAAAAAATATAACAATTTTCAAATATACCATTAACATGTATAGTAACAAAGATGAAAATTAAAAAGAAAATTAAATACGTATAATGAAGGTGTTGATAATATATGTTTATTTTGAATTTGAAGTAAAACCGTGAAGAAATAAAAAAATTAAAGAATGAATAAGAAAAATTCAAAGTTTAACCTTTTCCCTTATAGAAGCGAGAATCGCCGTCTTTTACCATTCCCTGATAGAAGCGAGAAACGACGGCTTTATCGATTACCACATGTAAGCGAGAATCGCCGACATGCATGATCTCAATGGAAGCGACTTTCGCCGACTTCAATATTTACCTGTCCAAAAATCAACAATTTTCCCGGAAAATAGACCTGTAAATTGTGTTATCGTAAAGATCAACATTTCATGAGGGGATTCCGTGCATAAAATTATGGTGTTACTATTTAAAGTTTTTGTATAATTAGCGACCAACCAGGTGAGGGGTTTTCCTTACGTCACGCAGTTAATGAGTGCGCGGGTCAATGAAATAAATATAGAACGTATCGTAAGACAGGAACAAAAGTGTCTAAAAATAGCAACTAATGAATAAATAGTATTTATATGATCACGGGTCGTTCACGTGCCAGGCATGGTATAATGGATTTGATGCGCCAGTAAAATGGATGTAGATCACACAAGAGTATAATCAAATACGTGATTTAATATGAACAAAATGCGTAGTACAGATAAAGGGAGAGAAAAACATCATTTAGTCCGAAACAGGCAAAGTTCCGAATGTATGTAAATACACAGTCTGACACAGTCTGGCGCTACCACTTTCCTTTTCTTCCAAAATGTAAAACCATCATAGGGTAGACTGCCCTCCGGTTTTAAGGGGATTATTATGCCCTTGCACTTAAGTGAATCTAGGTTTGATTAATACTACAACAGTCACAGGTTTTTTTGGGGGATTATTATGCCCCAAAATGTGCAAATCACTCTAGTACAGAACATAGTCATTTAACTTCTTAGGTAGGCACCGCTTTCGAGACGGGCGACTAGATACATTGGACTCCGCAAAATGTGGAACATCAGTATTAGTTTCCGAATCAGAGCCATTATCAATATTTCCCTCCTGAGAATAATACGTAACCAATTCTGGATCATAGTCATTTGAACTGATAATAGGTTTCGGAGGTGGAATCGATATTTCCAAAGGGATATCTGGTGTGGCGGGCGAAACGTGAAGCATCTCTTGCTTATTCCTTTCGCTCTCTTCGTCAGAGTCGAACTCAATCGGGGATTCTTTCGTAGAAGCTTTGTAATGTGTCGTTTTGAAGCAATCGGAACACTTAACACGATATGAATTGTTCCTGAGCTGGTTACCTATAAATTTACGAATATTACACCATGTAAACTCCAAGGTCACTACAATGTATCTTTCTCGAGCATTTGTTTTGTTGAGGTCTTTTCGAAGATAAACAATATCGCCTACTTTTAAATCAGGAGTAACCGGAGTTTGATTTGAAGGGCATTTTGCTTTTTCACTTGATTTGTCGATCTTTGAATTTGTTGAGATGATATTAATTTTTGATCTTCTACAGGAATTTGTCTATTTGAGAACTGATCTCTTTGCATCCACATTTCTCTGGAAGATAAGCCTCGTTTGCGAATGCGCGTGTTAAGACGGGCGGTTACTATCGCGAGATTCATGGAGTTAGTATTTTGATGAGGTGACGAGTTTGTTCTAAGAATTTCACCCTCCAATTCCTGTATAGCCTTTTCAGCGACCGGGTTTTTGTTGAGGTTTTTGGCACGTCCTAACTCTATTGATATATGGTGTCGTGTTAATAACTGGTCATCTACCAATGCTTTGAAACCTGGAGCTGGATCGGTTCTAGTCACAGCGTACGGACCATCCAGCGGGTGAACCTCTGCCAATAATTGTATGATAGCATCCCGTAAGTCATGATGACGCTCACTTTCTAGCAACTTTGTGAATGTAAACGAGGTAACACATTCTCGAACTACTAAAACGAGTTGGCGTTCCCGCTTCATTACATCGGCAGCAAAAGCCAATCCAACAGTTTCCGGTGGATCTTCGGAGCTTTGCTCATCCCGCATTTTTGGTGCCTTTGCCAGGGATGCACACTGATGGCAACCTTTAGTGACCATGTCTAATGATTTGTCCATATCCAAAGCATAAATGTACCTCTGTACGACGGATTTGGATTTTAATTGGCTGACGGAAGGGTGTCCCAACTTTATATGTATAGAGGTCAAAAGTCCGTCGAGAACTTGTCGGGGAACCACAATACATTCCTGACTTGGCATAAACGGCATGTTCCTTTTAACAATAACGAGTCCATCTCGAGAGAGTGAGGCTATGTTTAAGTATCGCTTTATATCTTTTACATTTGTAAGCTTCTTTGAAGGTCTTGTGCCTTGGCGAAGATGCGCAACAGTACGGCGGAGATCAGCACACTCTGATTGAATAGGTAACCAAGCCGATTTACTTGTAAACGGACATTTTACGGTTCCATTAATAACATCCTCAGTAGTAATATGACGCACAACAGATTCTTCTTGCTGACTTATAAACAAACAAATTTGACAGTTTTGATTCGAACATTCGGGTGCGTTTCGGCTAGCGAAATCTGATGGTAAGATTGCTGCTCCAGAAACATGGCGAATTGAAACTTGAAAGCGACTTGCGGTAGATAGAAATGTAGACACACGTGGACTTGATGAAAACTCCCCTCTGCAAAGCTTTTCAAAGGCTTGAACTCATGGCTTACTGTCGGTAAGTATGCATGTAGATGTGGACGATTGGATAATGTAGGGACTGAAGTGCTTTATTGAGGCAGCGATTGATAAGGCCTCAATTTCACATGGTAACCAACGATTCTGGTTCTGACGGAGTTTAGCGCTAAAGAAACCAGCTACATGAAGCTTATCCTTCCTATTGATGTAAAGAGTAGCCCCGAGACCTTTGCTTTTCGAAGCACCATCCGTTACAATCCATAGTTGATCAGACGGACGGGGAAGTGTTATTGAGCGATTGGAAGATAAGGCCATTTGAGCATTAGAAAACGCACTTACTAGGTAGTCAGTCCAAACAATAGAGTCTTTTGATTCACCTCCAGCTATGACTTCTTCTAAAGGAGATAGTATTTCTGATGTGTTGTTAATGACCCGAGAAAGCACTTTGTATGCGCCTATGAATGAGCGCATAGCAGTGACGGTTTTAGGCGGTTGGCATGTAGAAAGCGTTGAAATACGATGAGGACGGATACTCCCCTGTTCCCATATCCAGCCGAGAATTGATGCTTGTTTAGGTGCGATAATAGTCTTAGTAGCTGATAAATCGAGGCTGCATGAATGAAGCGCTTCCAATACACGTTCGAAATTTGTGAGCAACTCCTCTGGTGTATTTCCGCCACAATACAGATCATCTGCGATTTTAGCAACAGTACCATCTTGAACTAGGTGTCCTAACACTCTACACGTGAGTTTTTCAAGAGCTGTCTCAGAACCAGGCATTCCCATTGCTGAACGTACATAAGCTCTTACGCCACGGAACGGAGTTGATACACCACAGTACTTCTTGGAGTCTTTTGACAGTGGAATTTGGTAAAAGGATTTAGTCAAGTCAGTAAAAATTATATACTTCCAATGCGCAATTTGCCTGAGAGTTGAATCGACATCAGGCATCAATGACGGTTGAGGTTTGCTATATCTACCAACATCTGCAAAGGCTGTGACTAGTCGAAAAGTACCATTCGGTTTCTTTACAAGAAAGGACGGATTCAAATACTCGACTGTGATTCCCAATTCCTCGGGGCGTTTGAAGACACCGATACGTTCCAGTTCGTCAAATTTGTCCTGGAGACTAGATAACTGAGATTTTGCATATTGTGGTAATCGTCCTTTTCGCTGAGGAGGCTGCACGGGACCCATATTCACCTTCGCTTCCAATGGACCCAATGCACCATTTTAACCTTTAAAGTTTGGATTGAAGACGTCATCATACTTTATAAGTAGCGATTTAAACTGATCTCTCGTACCTGTTGACAATAAGTTATCTGGGTCGACACGGACTTGATCGGAATGTGTTGACTTTTTCATGTTTGCATTTGCTGAGTTAGGTAGAGCTTTTGATTCAGATTCGGCCAAGAGTTGTTGTCCGAGTCCCTGGTATGAGGCTCAACCGAAAAGATGTTGTCTGTGGAGCGCATGTCAGACGGTAACATAACATCAATAAAGTCTCCGGGCCACAGCGTAATTGAGGTTGAAGGAGCACGTACGACGTGAGCACGACGAATAGCGTGATTTGGGGCTGAAGTGCTTGGCGAGCCGTAGTAGTATATGTGGTCATTTCCAATAGACACCTCACGACGAGCTGGTCGTGTGGCAACGTCATTTACCTCCATGAATGGAATACCGGCCAAAACATCTGTATCTAAATGTTCGACAACTAACCCTTCAAAATACAGGTTATGATCATCGCGTGTAAATGTTATCCTAGTTTCCCCTACAATGTTTAAAGGAGAGGAACCATCGGCTTGGTGAGCAGATTGGGAGCTAGCGGTGATTTTTGCGTTCAGTTGTGCTGCAGTTGATGCACGAATCATATTACCGGTGGCGCCACTGTCAACAGTTAAACAAATCGGAATATGGCCTCAGTAAGTGTCAAGATAAGGAGACTGTCGAACTTGAACACGGTTAGTAGATACCGACACTTGTCGAAACTCTTCTTCGGGATCGTGTAACTCAGAATCATCAAGAGGAATATCATCAATACATGTAGCGCGGGCTCTTGCCAAAAATTGTCGGTCTTGTTGCGGCAAATAAGTACACTTACTAAGGAAGTGGCGATCAGGACGTCCTGCGCCTTTGCAAAGCGGACACGACTTTTGGTTGGGTTTAGACCAAGATGGACTTGACTGGGGCTTTTGTCGTGGAAATTTTCTGACCGTTGTTCTCATGGTTTTGGCATCCTCTGCTGAACGCAACTCTTCTAAAAGTGAGTCCAGTGCTTGCGAAATTTCAGGTTTTATAGAGGCTAATGTTCTTGCTCGTAACTCAGTACCGTATCTCTGTTTGACAAGTTTAGGTATGTCAGGGTTTATCAGTCTCAGCCATGTTAAGACAACTAGATTTTCAAGCGTTGGAGAGAGCTCCTCATCTTCGGTTATCGGTTCGTCGTGGTGTTTGATGCCCATATCCTGATGTAACAAGCTATCTTCAATAAATGCGGTGAGTCGTTGGAACAAATCTTCGGGTCTCTCTGTAGGATCATATCGGATAGAATCAAAGTCAATACAATGGCCACCAGTAATTTGGAAACCATAGTGGAGGCGGATTGTTTGCCAAATATCATCAACGGAGGTAGAGTTTTTAACAATAGTGTTTCTGGATATTACTGGACAAAAATTTGCTATCTGTCCTAACATCAACTCAAGAATGTTGACCTTCTGCTCACGGGTTTTCCTGTCAGCTTCGGCTACATCCTCACCGTCGTTCACAAAGCCTCTGTGGGGTGCAGTTTTGGTCTTTTTCTGCCATTTAAGCCCAGCCACGAGAAACGGAGCAAAGTTCTTGTCTAAAGAAAGGCTGTAGATTAAGTTCTGTCTCCAGTTTTCAAATGAGTTTACAGTTTCATGTTTGGTAAGGCACCATTGTTTTGGCGCGCGGGTAGAATTTGCCATTGTCAATGTTTTTGTTTAATACACTTGCGTTCACGGTAATAATTCTATTACGAGATGACGTACACAGGTCTTTATCGAGCGTGGGACGTAAATTCGCTGCCACCACGCCAGTTAAATGGATGTAGATCAACACACAAGAGTATAATCAAATACGTGATTTAATATGAACAAATGGCGTAGTACAGATAAAGGGAGAGGAAAACATCATTTAGTCCGAAACAGGCAAAGTTCCGAATGTATGTAAATACACAGTCTGACACAGTCTGGCGATGTTTGTTTTGGTTTATGACAGCTGACATGTGTATATATACACGGATTAATTAACGCCCTGACTAGGGGTATTTCTCTGGCCCCTGCAATAAAATATTTCCGGTAGCAGCGGCGATTTTTTTAAGAACATGACCGACATAGAAATATTTCAAAGTTTAAATTCTTTCATGTGCGCTATTGTTTTCATAACAGACACAGCATGGGGCCGTGTATGTTACGACATGATAAAATCATATCCCATATATCATCTTTGATGTCGGCAACGTGAAAATGCCGAAAAAGGCCGTGGAACTCCAGGATGTCTTTCCTTTATCATCATTTGATCTAAATTAGATCTATAAATGATAAAATTTAATTAAATTCATAATTCATGAAGAAAATATATGACCGTGACAGCAGAAATTCTGAAATATTTCATTCAACAGTTATATACATGTATTACAGAAATGACAGTTACTATTATGAAATAAATTATAAAAAAACTAATAAAATAAATAAAAACAAACAAACTGAGATTTCTTTTTACTGGTATAAAAAAAAGGAACTTGTTGTTATTTATTTCACTAAAAATTAATGCTGCATAAACCAAAAAAAATTAATAATAAATTAGCCATATTTCCCTAATCCCTGTAAAAGAGAGAGAAAAATTATACATCATTTTATTGTTTATAACTACTGTAATTATACTGTTATAAAGCCCACAAATATAAAATTTATACCACTGGAAAGATAATTCAAATCTCTACAAATCTTACATTGAGATAATTCTGGAAATTTGGATTCTTGATTTATAAACCTTGTCATATTATTATGATGTTTGAGTTTGAAGTAAATCCTATAAGGAATGAAGAAGTTGGGAGTAAAAAATACCAATTTCTCGAAAAAGTTCAAGGGGGGCATAATTCTGAAAATAGTTTTGCTAGAGAATTGAACCTTCTTACATATGTTGAGTGATAATAAGAAACATACATATATGAAATTTCAAGCAGATACATTAAACAAGAGGGCCATGATGGCCCTGAGGTCGCTCACCTGTATATAGGCCCCGCAAACCCCACCCCCAACGTTGCAGGGCCAATTTAACCCAAGGGCTTTTATTTGCACAAACTTGGTAGACACCCATAAGAAGATGTTTCATGCTAAACATCTAAGCTCTAGCTCATTGGGCTTTTTAAAAGAAGATTTTTTTAAAGTTTTTACTATACACATAAAGTTAAAAACAATGACACCCCTGGGGCCTGGCCAGTTTTGACCCCAGGGCTTTTATTTGAACACACTTTGTAGACACTTACTAGAAGATGTTTCATGCTTAATATCTAAACTCTAGCTATTTGGGTTTTTTCAAAGAAGATTTTAAGTTTTTGCTATACACATACAAGGAAAATCAATGACCCCCGGGGCGGTGCCAATTTTGACCCCAGGGCACCTATTTGAACATGTTTGATGCTAAATATCTTAGCCATAGCTCTTTGAGTTCTTTAAAAGAAGGTTTTTTAAGTTTTTACTATATGCATATAGGGAAAATCAATGACCCCCGGGGCGGGGCCAATTTTGACCCCAGGGCTTTTATTTGAACAAACTTGGTAGACACTTATTAGAACATGTTTCATGCTAAATATCTTAGCTCTAACTCTTTTGGTTCTTTAAAAGAAGATTTTTTTAGGTTTTTACTATATGCATATAGGGAAACTCACCCCCTGGGGCGGGGCCAATTTTGACCCCAGGGCTTTTATTTGAACAAACTTGGTAGATACCTATTAGAACATGTTTAATGCTCAATATCTTAGCCATAGCTCTTTGAGTTCTTTAAAAGAAGATTTTTTAAGTTTTTACTATATGTATATAGGGAAAATCAATGACCCCCCGGGGCGGGGCCAATTTTGACCCCAGGGCTTTTATTTGAACAAACTTGGTAGACACCCATTAGAACATGTTTCATGCTAAATATCTTAGCTCTAGCTCTTTGGGTTCTTTAAAAGAAGATTTTTTAAGTTTTTACTATATGCATAAAGGGAAAATCAATGACCCCCGGGCGGGGCCAATTTTAACCCCAGGGCTTTTATTTGAACAAACTTGGTAGACACTCACTAGAAGATGTTTCATGCCAAATATCTAAGCTCTAGCTCTTATGGTTTTTTAAAAGAAGATATTTAAAGTTTTTTCTTTCGGTTGCCATGGCAACCAGAGTTCTGCATGGAATTAAATTCTTTGAACAATTTTTAAAGGTGACCACCAAAGGAACATTCCTGTGAAGTTTGGATGAAATTTGCTTAGTGGTTTATGAGGAGATGTCATTTAAAGTAAAAGTTTACGGACGGACGACGGACGGACGACGGACGGACGCCGGACGAAAAGCGATCACAAAAGCTCACCCTGTCACTTTGTGACAGGTGAGCTAAAAAATAAAGAAGTTATTAAAAAACAAAAAAAAACATGTTTTTTTTTCATGAAAATTCTAGTTTCAAGGGAGGTAATTCTGATTATTTTTGTGCTAGAGTTGTAAACCTTGTCATATATGATGTGGTTGATAACCAGAAACTAATATTCAAAGTTTAAAGTAAATACCTTAAGAAATAAAGAAGTTATAGTGAAAAAGCATAAAAAACTGGAATCAGAAATCTTGAAATTCAGTCTTTTTGTTGCCATAGCAACCAGAATTTTCTACATAGGAAGAATTTAGTAAAGTAAAGAAAAAATGTGCATAATCTCCAGACTGCCATCTACCTATATTTCAAGTTTTATAAAAATATTGTCAGTACTTTTTGCGTTATCACTGGATCCAGTTTATGTGTTAAATTTGCCATATTTTCAGTCTATTTATTGCCATAGCAACCAGAATTTTCAAAATAAGAAGAAAAGAAAAAGACGTGCATAATCTCCATACTGCCATCTATCCATAGATCAAGTTTTATTAGAATATTTTTAGTACTTTTTAAGTTATCGCGGGATCCAGTTTTGTGGACGGACTGACTGATGGACCATATTTTGGGACAGGGTGGACCTTGACTCGAGACGAAGAGGACCATGCACATTTTCAAATTAAATATTGCTATTTTATTTCATTAATATATTTTGGTATTATTATCATCTTAAATGTCGTATATTTAAGCATTTTAATATTGAACTGATTTTTATTTAGAAATTTAAACATTGATCTAGTACTAGTTAAATATAGGGATCACATAAAACCCGTGAATTTATCATGTGCACACGACATAATGCGGACTGTGGATTAATCTAACTTTATATTTATTTTTATAAACATTGACACATACAAATATAAGTATAAAATAGGTAGCGTAAGCTAATTGGAATGGATGGAGAAAATCATATATGTAAAACATACATGTACATGTATTTTCCTTTTGTGCTAATATTAATAAACTTGAAACAATTACCTTAACTGTAATTATTTTATAATTATGTATACCATTTATAACATTTCAGCGGTATAGAGGAATATATATATTGTTTATTCATATTAGTTAATTACACTATGAAAACCAAGACATAGTTAATATACAATGTATACATGTATAATAATTCACTAAACAGACAGCATCTTAATTATGACAGAGTTAAAAAACAACATTTCTAATACATAAACTAACTAGTCAAATACTTCAAACAAAATCAACAAGGAAAGAATCAAAATTAAGAAGAATGTAGTTAAATTTTCTGAAATTATGGCTAGAATATCCCAACAAGACACAAAACTTCTTGATAGCTGTGCAAGCCTTTATGACCCTGTGTAATTTTGTGAACATGAATATATATTACAGTGTAAATATCGATATACATACGGTATTTAACTGCTTTTGTATATATGTTCGCCATTAAGTTTTCGTATATATCTGTTAATAAATAAGTCACCCTTTCTGTGTGCTTACGATGTAAATTGTGTCTTCCTTTTGTGTTCATTTATGATCATTAAACATTTCACTCCTCATCATTTTATGTCATTGCATTGTGTTTCAAACTATCAGATGTGAATAACAAGTATTTTCAGTGTCATATTGTTTAATAAAGGTTTTCAGTTTTAGCAGTGTTACCGTCTAATAACAAACAATGGCATGTAATATCCCAATAATTGGTCAATTATCGCCTGCATTCTTTCCAACTCGACGGGGTTATTAATAATATCATAAAAAATAATGTTTTAAATTAATAAAATGCATTAATATATGTATGTGTTTATTAATATAATGATATCAAAAGACACAGGGTTGCCAGCACTTTGGTGAAATAAAATTCCCTGACTTTTCCCTGACTTTTCACTGACCAATTCATGGTTTTCACTGACCAAAATCGTCAAACACATAAACGGCCTTCTGACCTCCCCTTTAGCCGTCCAATCCTCCCATTATATTTTTGCATGTAAACTTGTATTTATTTTCCAAAATATAAAACATTTACATCAAAGTAATGATACAAACATTGTGTTCTACTATTCTTAACTATTTCTATTCAAACGTGAAACATATGACATGAAAATCAGAAGAATCATAATATAAGCATCTGTATTAGAAATCACATAAGTCACTCTTTCCTTCCTAGTAGTAACACATAAAACACCAAGACTATAAGAGTAATACTTTTATGACAAAACTTAAAATTCAAACATCTCTAAACTATAAGAACAATACACATTTAACACAGTTACTTGTATAAGGCATCCTGATAAACTCCACTGATTGTGAAAACAAGAACATAGGGCTTATTTTGGCATATCATGAAATAATCACTATAAAATTAAAGACTTTGAATGAGTGAAGGAAGTTAGTGTGAAAAAAAGTTAGTGTGAAAAACATAGTTTTGCATAATTTAACCAGTTTCCATCATGTTTGCAAGACAATTCCTCTTGTACAATTTCTTCGTGTCAAAGCAAAAAGCAAAGCAGGTTATATGCCAATATGGTAGTTTGGTATACATGTATACTGACTAGATTTTGTTAGTAATTAAAAGCCCTTCTAGTGATCATGCACAGAAATAGCTAGACCAATACAGAATACAGTGTACTGACTAGATATTGCTAGTAAGTAAAAGCACTTCTAGTGACCATGCGACCAATACAGAATATAATGAGAGGCATGACTGTAACATTACATTTGTTTCAGTTTCTTCTCTAGATGTTCAGCTGTCTTAATTTCACACTCCATCTCCTTTCTCTTTCCATGGGACTTTTCCCGCAGGGCATTAGATTTGACCAGTAACTGCAGATTGTTTTTGGTTTCAGCTTGTTTGGCCAGTTCATCAGCTTCAACAACCAATTTATCTGCCATCTTCCTCAGACTTTGAGTTTTCTTCTTTGCATCATCCAGTTGCCTTTGAGTTTCTTCCCTTTCTTTGTCTTTCTGCTTCTGTTCATCCTCTACCTTTGTTTCCTGTGCATGAGTCCTGTACCTATGGTAAGCATGCCTACAGCTCTGTAGTAACTCCTTACTGACACACTCGGAGAGTGGCTTGTCCTGGGATTTGAGGCCATCATAAGCCTGTCTGTACGTAATAAGGGTATGCTTATTTGTCAGAGAACCCCCTCTTAACAGATGACTGGCCATGGGACAGAATAAGCATATAATGCTTCTTAATATCACAGTTTACTGTTATTTGAATTTAATGCTTAACTGTGAGAGTGATAAAGTCAAATATTAAATGCCTAAAGACTGCCATAGCCAAGAAAGACCTTCAATGCGTATATTTTTCGACCTTTGAAATAATTTTTCCCTGACTTTTGAGTTTTCACCGGCTTTTCTGGATTTTCATTTTTTACTGACCAAATTTCAAAATTCCCTGACCTTGAAAAAATACCCAATTTCCCTGACTTTTCAAGTCCGCTGGCAACCCTGAAAGTAACAAAGAAACCTCAATATCTAAGTATTTTTATTACATTTAATCACGGTCCGCCTCGTCTCGAGTCAAGGTCCGCCCTGTCCCAAAATATGGTCCGCCCGTCCAAACAAATGGTGCGGTCCGCCCTGTCTCAGAATCCGGGTCAGCTCGGCCCTTAAACGTACTCGGCCCCCGAGTCAGCTCGGCCCTATTCCAACTCTGCACGGGTCAACTCGGCCCACTTTTTAATTATTAATATTTAGGTTTGTGTTATCACTATTTATTGTAATTATTCATAATACACGGATTGACAGTTTTCAAACTAGCAGCAGACAGGCTTTTCCTATCAGTAGAATTGCGAGTAAAGATAACCGATTGCGTATCTCACTGTATTTCTGACTTGTGGTAGGTTTAACCGTAAATTTAAATACCTTCAGTGTCAAACAAAAACAAAAAACAAATATTTTAGACAAACATGATTTAAACAAGAAAAAAAAGCCACAAAATATATATTTTATACAAATATGATATAAAACAAGACAAAAAACACAAAACATATATATTTGTTTACATAACAAAACATATACTGTTTACAAATGTTTGCTATGTTTTTTTACGATCTGTATGTGATCAAAGGGTTGCTTCTTTTTTATGATAATCTTAATTTAAAACTTTTGACAATTACAAAGAAATTAAATGAAATTGGTAAAGACATTAAAGAGACTCCTATTGTCACGGGCTATTATTATCAATCAACGTGTATGTTAAGAATACCAAATTTTTTCTTCTAAATATACTTTATTTCGGCAGAAGTACAATTTATAATTATATAATAATAAGATATTTCTTATTATTCATTTACCTTAACAACATGCAAAGCAAAGTTAATACGTTATATATATTTTTGTAAAGTGGGCCGAGTTGACCCGTGCCGAGTTGACCCGTGCCGAGTTGGTATAGGGCCGAGTTGACTCTTTTCCCCTGTCTCATGGTCGGCCCTGTCAGTAATTCCGGATATTTTCTGGAATAGATCAATGTCTGTAAACTGTCCTTTAATTATTTTTTTTTTAATTTAATAATACTAAAAATAATTAAAATAAACATATAAAAGCATTATGTTGTTGGCATATTTACTTAACCCATTACTTCATATACACGCCTTTTAACGCCTTTTTCACCCCCCCCCTTTTTGTTGTCTGAAATGGTGAAAAAATGCATTATTTAGGCCATCAACACTTGTTTTTGTTATAGAAATGTTGTTAAAAAAAGTGACCACTTTTTCGGCGCGGCCCCTCAACCAAAAGATACATCAGGGGGTTGGCAGAAGGGGATATGTGCCCCCTTCTGTTGGGGGGTTTGAAGGGGGGCGGAGTCCCCCTCATCGCCAAGAAAATTTTGGACTTGTGAGAAGCTATAAATGACCCCAGATTGATCATAAGGTAACGTGTAACCAACGCTGAAAAGCATTTGACTCTATCTCAATCCATTGAGAAGTTGCAGCACTTTGAAATCAATTATGATGGAAAAAATCAACGCAAAATAGTGATTTTTGGCAATTTTGAGATGTCCCCTCGTTGCCATGGTAACAGAAAATTTAAGCCTGAGCATGTTGTTGCAAGGGCAATGGTCCAGTCAACATTTGTGCCAAGTTTGATTAGTGTTGAAGCAGTTTTTATAGTATTATAGCAATTTGAACTTGTAACGGGAGACTTTTCAACGAAAACAGCCATTTTTCACAAAATGCTCATGAAGTAATGGGTTAATAGAAAAAAAATGGATGAGGGGCGAAGTGTCTTACTGATTTCTTTTTTTTTTTTTTTTTGGGGGGGGGGGGGGGTAAAATGTCTTGGGATGCAGTAGTCTCAATTTTTCGACGGCAAGACAGACCGATTTTATAATCTGTTAACCAGTTACGATCAAAACTGTGTCGGAAATCAAGCCGAGCAAAATTTCAATTTTTTCACTGCAACATGAAAATTTTCACACTGGCATGTATATTTGTTGTTATAAACCATACATTGTCTTTAAAAGAATCATAAAATGACAAAAAATAACTTAAATTACCTAAAAAACTTTAAAATGGTACCTGTCGCTGAAATGTAAACAGCGAACGTGATAACAAATGAAAACGTTTGTTTTTATTTAAACATATTAGTACACCCGAGGAGGCTGCACGCGGTAAACACATACAAAAGCGCTATATATCGTAAACATTTTTAAAGGTGTTATAGTAAATATTTTGAATTCATTTAGATTTAGAAACCACTGGTGATGAATATATCCTTCAAAATTATATTCTCGTACGCTTGTCGCCGAAAAAATCACATAGTTTTTACTGCGAAAACCCGGAAGATCCCTCCGACAAAATTTCAGCAAAAGAATTAATTGACATCAAAACATTTATAATAACAGTCCACATAAATGATCAGTATTATCAAAATAAAAATATCTTTAAAGAAACAAATAAATAACAGGCAGATTCTATGAATGTGCCTAACTATAATAGAACGACTTAAGTTAACTATACGCTCTCTCTTTTTTTATCCCGACCTTTAATATACGTACCTGTCCCGACAGAAACATTTAAATATTAAAAATTTTGTAAAAGAAAATTAAAGCATGGTCCAAATTACCTAGAATTCGTTTACCCGGTTGTGATTTAATTCAATAAATGTTGTAATCATATTGAATAGAAAAAACAAATGAAAAACAAGCGCCAACAAAGTGCCCTTTTCCCCCCTTTCCTTCTTGTACAACTAGAATTGAAGTAGTCAATAGTTTAATGACAGAAAGTCATGCAGATCCTTTTGTCTACAGCGGTCAAATTTTGTCCAGAGCAGGGAAATAATTACTTCATGCGGAGAAAGACGTACAGAAATGAATGACGCTTGCTTTGTTCTAGCGCAACGTATCGTAAGTTGATCAGATTATAAAATCGGTCTGTCTTGCAGTCGTAATTAATATCTAGACTAAGTCCATCTGTGATAAAAGTTATGAAATTCAAATCTTGGATACATTAAATGAAAGAGAAATTTAAAGAATAATCAACTAGTTTTTTTTGTAAATATTAAAAGCACATGTATACAACATGACTTACAGTCGAGGATCGTATCGTATCGGGGGAAAAAGACAGATGGTTGTAGTTATTCAATCAGCGCGTAAATTGTTTACGGCATGGCTTCAGTCATGCTTTAAATTATCAACAGAATTTACGAAAGTCTTTATAATTTTTTAGGTGATATTTGCCTGTGAAGTGATTGATGTTTATAATATCTTTCTTCCAGTCTAATATATTGAAATAAATGAAATGGAAAATTATAAATGAAAAAAAATCGCCGAAAAATCGTATGTTAGAGCTCTTGAAAGATAAGCAAAGAAAATGTAAAATTTCTCCGCATAATCTTCGTTTACAACAAAAACTGGAAAAAAACTCCGCTATTTATAACACAATTGATAGAACTTATAAAATGATCAGACGTAAATGATTGAAGGGATATTCCTACGTTATCGCGTGAAAGAGTGGATGAAATTACCGATCGCGTTACTGGAAAAAATGTATTTCTAAATCACGTTTTCTTGATATTAGGAAATGATATTCTAATTTTAAAATGTTTATTATTATTTTCATTTCCCTGTAATGATTTGTAGATTGTGTAAGAAAAGAAATAGATATTAAACAGCAAACTCCTTGATAAACGAAACATTGGAGGTTGATACACTTTGTGAAATATATAGTTATTTATCAAGTTTCAACAGTGGTTTGAAATCTTCGTATTAATAATGATAATAATAATAATTTTAATTAAAATAATAATGATAAAAGGAAAACGTGTATCTTTCCCGGAGATCTTTTATTTTTAGGGTTGTTTTGTTGTTGTTCTTTTTGTCTTTTTTTCTAGTAGCCCCATTCATTATGTTGGTACTTTTTACGAAGTGACATACAGTAACTAACAAACTTTCTAAGAAATATGTATACATTCTCGTCAGTTTTAATATAATTTACATATAGATAGCAATTGCAAAATGACAGTATCAATGCCCAGGACGCGTGTATTAATCTATACTAATCGTTTGAGTTATTACCTGGATACCCTAGTTAATTTATTCACTAAAGGACTAAATAAAACATTTGCAGACGAAACAACCACAACACCCGTTTTCATGTGTACAACGGAATTCCCGCAGTACATACTGCAAGCTAGTGAGATTTATCAATACACTACCGTTAGGTAGAGTTTTAGCGGTGTAAAACAAAAAACGTTGAAATGAGTAGGAATTTGTAACCGTTGTGCATTAAAACATATAACTTTCTGATCAATTTTCTTTAAATTAATTCTATTTTGAATAAGCTTTGCAGGTATGTAAGTTTTTCCAAGAAATGTTGAGTTTAAATAAATATTTGAAGCCGTCAAAGTTAGCGACGAGATTCTGGTCGCTGGCACATACACAAAGAAGGAAAACTTTCCGCATTGTTTTGAATCGTAAGTGGGTTGTGCGCGAAGGGCGACCATCTTATATATAAAAAAAGCCCTAAAGCGCACAATTTGTTGGGCTAGGGATGAAGTGTCTTGCTACCATGATTTATAAAATTTATTTCTGCTTACCACTCTGCAAATAAGATCCAAGCAATTCAAACGCCTCCTCCTGGTCACTTGTTAACGTATTCTGACGTGTTCTAGACTTCAACGTTGTTTGTATTGTTCCTCTAAATACAAACGCTTCTGCCACACCACTCGGACCTGACGAAACATCAACAGTGGCGTCAGAAAATGACCACGGACCAGATGCATTACATCCGTCTACTTTAAGCTGCATAAGAGTTCTTAGAAACGGATGAGCTTGAGGAAAAGAAGATCCGGAAAATAGATCCGTATAAACTTTTTTTACAAACTCCATATTCTGTAGCAGGTACTTCTCCATCCGGGGTTCTCCGATCGTTAAATCTCTAGGTACAAGGACACTAAATCTGTAAGTTTATTTTCTTCCTCGGTCCGCCTATCAGTATGTTTAAAAAATATAGTAGAACTCTGTTAAATTGAACAAAATCTTTAAAAACTTTATATATAGTGGCCATAACGACAAATAGCCATATGTAAATTTGTGAATGGTTGTCGAGGAAGACTTATTATAATTCGTATTGCTTATTATAGCCCATTGAAAATAAAATTGGCTACATTAACGTTTTGGACTATATATATTATAAGTAATGATATTTCATATCAATATATTCTTTAGGTTTAAATGTCTGCAAAAATCATAGTATGGTTATGTGTAAAAACTGAGGTTACTGTATATTGTCTATTGCAGGTAGCCACGTATGGCCTCATGAAAATTCTTAAATGGTTAATGGCCGAGTCCAGTATAAAGGGGTACACACGCCGTTTGGAAAATACAATGAACCAGATATTTACTCCCTTAGGAAGAGTATGTAGCGTCTCCTAAAAAGGCACAAATGGCCCCATGAAAATTTCTAAAAGGTTGCAACAATGAACTGTGCATTAATTGTTTTATTCCTTAGCCAATTAATTATGGGCCCGTGTAAAAACTTAAAATGCCGACAATAATAGACTGTCTATTCGCTCGTGTACAGCCACGAGTGGCCCAATGTAAAAAGAGAAATGACTTAAAGGCTGAATATTGTCTCTTGCAGGTAGTCACATATGGCCCCATGAAATATTCAATTTCTAAACGGTTGCAGCAATGAACTTTGCATTGTTTATATTAGTTAGCCACGTATGGCTCCGTGTAAAAAAAAATGAATGTCGGCAGTTATAGACTGTCTGTTCGATTGTGTGTATGGTCCCATGTCAAAGGTAAAATGACTTTATTTATAACTATAGGCTGTAAATTGCCTCTGGCAGGCAGTCACATATGGCCCCGTGAAATATTCTAAACGGTTGCAGCAATGAACTATGCATTATTTATAAATATCATTTAGCCACCTATGGCCCCGTGTATCAAACTAAAATATTGGCATTAATAGACTATCTAACCGCTTGTGGATAGCCTCATATGGCCCATATGTAAAAAGTGAAATTATCTCTTGCAGGTCGCCACGTATGGCCCTATGAAATATTCGATCTAAACGGTTGCATCAATGGACTGTACATTGTTTCTATTACTTAGCCACGTACGTATGGCCCCGTGTAAAAACTTAAACGTTGGCAGTAATAGACTGTCTATTCGCCTGTGAATAGCCAAATATGGTCCCATGTCAAAAGTGATATGACTAGTTATAGACTGTAAATTATCTCTGGCAGGCAGCCACATATGGACCCATGAAATATTCTAAACGATTGCAGCAATGAACTATGCATAATTTCTAATACTTAGCCACATATGGCCCCGTGTAAAAACATATATGTTGACAGTAATAGACTATCAATTCGCTTGTGAATAGCCACGTATGGTCCAGTGTAAAAAGTGAATGACTTTAGTTAAAGACTGTTAATTGCCTCTGGCAAGCAGCCACATATGTCCCCATGAAATATTCTAAACGGTTGCAGCAATGAACTATGCATTGTTTCTATAACTTATATACTCACTTATGGTCCCGTTTAAAAACTTAAATGTTGGCAGTATATATAGGCTATCAATTCGCTTGTTGATAGCCTCATATGGCCCAATGTAAAAAGTGAAATGACTTTAGTTATAGGCTGTAATTTGCCTCTGGCAGGCAGCCACATATGGCCCCATAAAATATTCCAAACGATTACAGTAATGAACTATGCATCACTTCTATTATTTAGCCACGAATGGCCCCGTGTAAAAACTTAAATGTTGGCAGTAATAGACTATCTATTCGCTTGTTGATAGCCACGTATGGCCCCATATAAAAATGAAGTGACTTTAGATGTAGGCTGGATATTGTCTCTTGCAGTTAGCCACGTATGGTCCCATGAAATATTCTTAACGGTTGCAGCAATCATTATGGCCTTTGCATTGTTTCTATAAGTTAGCCACATGTGGCCCACAACAAATTCTAAACGATTGCATCAATGCAATGTGCATTGTTTCGATTACTAAGCTTCGTATGGCACTGTGTAAAAAATGTTGGCATTAATATATAATGTTGGCAATATGTTGGCTATTCGCTTGTGATTAGCCTCGTATTGCCCCATGTTAAAAGTGAAATGACTTAAGTTATAGGATGAAACTGGTCTCTGGCAGGCAGCCATAGATTGCCCCATGAAATATTTTTCTAAACGTTAAATTCACAATTTGAAGCGTCAGAATGAAAAAATCTAAAGTTCAGCATTTAAAAAAAAATAAAGATCTAGATATTGAAATAAGACGTGGAACGTATGTGCTACCGATTCATTTCCGACGGTTTTTATGTTTGTACTATCCTTAGTTTTCTTTAAGTTGTTAGGCTGCCAGGCTGCTAACTCCACACATTGCGAAGCGTCAGAATGAAAAAAAAAGATATGCTAAAATAAAGTTCAACATCATAAAAAATAAATATCACGATATTGAACAGAGGCTAAGGAAGTGCTACTGATCAATGCATTTCCAACCGTTTCCATGTTTGTTCTATTCTTAGTTTTCTTAAGGTTGCCAGGCTGTTAGGCTGCCAACTTCAGGCTGCTAGGCTGCCAACTTCACGAACATCATTTTCTTATATCAATGAAATAGTATTTCAGCTTTGTTCAGGAATACAAACAATGTTGAATTTAAGCTTTTCTGGATTTTATTATGTTGCTTTTCTAATTTTTATTTCTTGCTAGTTAAAATGAAAAATCAACACTGATTGCATTTACTTACAATTAAGCAAAGAATACACAATTGTAGGATACTAATTCATCGCGCACCTGCTGAATGCTTCCACTCGGACCTTCTTTGCAGAAAATCCGTCGACTCGAAGTTAAAATACAATTTAATTATTAGAAATAGTAAGAATATTAAAAAAAATAATGTGGCGGACTAGAGAATGGCTATAGTCCTTGAGATACTTGAATTTTTTTTAAAGATTTATTGCCTGGTTTAGGGCTGAAAACGTGTTTTTTCTGGATGCACCCACTCGGACTTTTCCCACAACCTATAAGAAATAAGGTTGAACACCTTTTTGGAAATTATTTTAACGTAGATCTTTAATATTTCATAAAAATTAACATTTACATGTTTGACTTTTCAGCACTAAGTTATAAAAATAGAAATTGGCAGCGTTGGGAATTGAACCCACTCCGGCGCCTTATACCGCTCAGCCACGCTACCAGTTAATCAAAATATGAATCCAATTAAGTTTCACGAAAATTCATGGCAGCATGTATCCCTAGTTTCCCAATAAATCTTAGAGGCATGTCTATGATTTCCGCAAGCCAACGCCATGTTTTCTTTCATGTTAGATATAAACTCGACTTCAGTCCAATGTGTCAGTTTGTGGTAATATAATGTACATAAATTAAAGATGTAATTGTCAAAAGGCCGGTTAGCCTCCCAACCCCACTGGTTAATCTTTTTGTTGACTTTTCCATCCATGTGTTAACTGGAATATGATAATTAAGTTTAATATGCATAATGCATGTGTCAATTAAGAGCTTCGTTTATGATAAAATTGTTCACGCATATTGGCACTTGATGGGAATACAATCATTCATATTTATTAGTAAACGTTTTATCTCCAGAATACAACTGAATTATTAAAAGATAATGTTGTCTGCGGTGGGACTCAAACCCAGGCCTCCGAAGAGCTTGGGGCCTAAAACCAGCACATTAGACCGCTCGGCGCCGCTATCTGGTAATTATTGGAAGTTTTAAATCCAATAAAGGTTCGCGAAAATTCATGACAACATGTATCAAAAAGTGATATCTATTCCTCCAATAAATCTTAGAGGCATGTGTATGATGACATAACAAAATAGAGGTCTACAACATATACCAAACATTTAAGCTGTTTCTCAAATAATATATGTGCAAACTGAATAAAACACCAGAGCGATGCCAATTTGATCCATTCCATGGCAAAGATTTAAACCAACTTGCATTCTTTATATGCAAAAGACGATATTTAGGTTGTCCTATAGGAATCTTTAAAATTTTAAGTGATACGTGGCGGGGTAAACTTTAACCCAAGAGGTATGATTGAACAAAAATGGTAAATTTATTTTAGACAATGCTAATAGCCAAATACCCAACATCTACGCATTGGGGTTTTGGGAGACGAATACATGTATGTTTTAAAAGGTATTTATATATGATTGCAAATAAAATCAAGTGGCCATTTGGGCGGGGGCGAATTTCAACATAAGTTGTATGATTTAAAAACACTTGGTACACCTTCATTAAAAGTTGTTGCATATCATACAGGTTGTAGACGACGGGCGAAAGAAAGAGAGGTATTGGTCCTAAAAGCTCACAATAACTACAATGTACTCAGGTGGACTAAAAATCAGAATTCCATGTTATCGTTTCCTATTATAATTGTAAGAAACAAAAAAAAAAACAAACATTTGCGCACTAACTTCTAATATGTTACAAAACACAACTTATCTATCAGATTTGTTTTCAACACGAACACAGTGACGTCAAATATTATTCACAAGAAAAATATAGTTCCCATTTAGTAAATGCAACTCACAAATATCATTTATAAGTAAATTAAAATCAGTCCTATCGGTTGTTAATTTAAGTACACCATTTATTTCAGCTAACATTTCAGTGTTCACTACCGTGACTTTCATTATCATTATTAATCTGATGATATTTCACACATGAAGTTATAAGAATAGTCACAAGGAAAGTCTGCCCATAACCAGCCAGATGACGGCAGAAGATACATGCAGTTCGGATATGTGTTTCCATTTGGCTGGTCATGTTTCCAATTAGTAAACTCGGGACTCATTAAGCCGTAACTGAACTCCCATTCCCGATCGTATGATCTTTGAATGCCGTCAATCCACACACGTTCACTAGGGTTTTGTTGCTTAAGAATCTCTGTGACATCATCAGACTTTGTTGCAGAATCAATATTTATCAAATGGCCACCATCTTGCTGACAAAGAAGCTCTGCATCATCTCTCGTGCGTTTTATGGAATTAAACAACTTGACGCAGTATTTAGATGGTGTCTCAGTATAATTGTCGGGGCATACAGACTGACACATCGCGCTCTCAGTCTCAGATTTAGAGTCAGAGGATATGGAGCAGAACGAAGCCCCTTTCTTACATTCTCTGGTACGATTTTTCAGTCCATAATCTAAATAACTCTTGGAGTCACACTTAGTCCATTCTGACCATTCTGTACACGTGTACATGTTGCATATTTCTCCGGCAAGAGTGTCAAACTTGTCGTTGATCAGTTGTTTTAGTCTACGCTCAGTTTTATTTATTGTACTTCTAAGACTGGTCTCTACCCTGTCCGTTTCACTAATTTGCCTTTCTATATTAGCGTCCTCAACAAGTTGTTCAACTCCATCAAACTTTCTTTCAAGACTGTCAAAAGACTCGGCAAAAAGTCGAATTAAAGGATTTTTTGTCCTTTTCCACAGTCGAAGAAAAGTTGCTGCAATTTTAGGTTCCGTATCTGGTTCTAATCCGACAGTGACGTTGTTTTCACCTTTAACTAGCGTGGGATATAAAAAACATTAAAGAATTACTAGAATGAATAATATTCGCGCCATCTTTGAACCTACTTTAGTTCTAAAACAGTAGATGAATTCTCTATATATACACACTTTGTCACTGCTGCATTTTACCTGAGATAATGTAAAAAAAATCGGCAATATTTCGCCATGAAATTATTCAAACAGAGTTTGTGAATTACACTTATTATAAAATGTTACGCGCGCACTTCTTCTAAAATCTAAAGAAAGAAAACACAACTGATACAACTTTTATCAAGCCATGATATTCTTTGTTTTCATATAAAAAGACCTTTCCTGTTTGGAACAATTTTCAGCTTTGGGATAATACTGAATAGCTTGCAGAAATAGGCCTACTTTTAGAAATAATATATCACAAACAGTGATTTTATCGCTCAATAAAATCAATATGTGGAGCTCGGATGCGAGGAAATATATCACGAAGACGTAGAGATAAAATCACTGATTTGAATATATTATTTCAAATCTAACACGACATTAACAAATAAATGCTGCCGTTCCTGATATTAAGCTAAATTGCTCCTGATTTGTTTCCGTTATTTTCAGCGCGTCGCAATATTAGTGGTAAGTCAAACGATTATGTCACGAGTCTAAATTTATATAGAATGTCAACAGTGATTTTTTTGCATAATGTCACGCACTTTTTTTTGTTCTTCTACGTTCAATAGGGAAAAATGCAGATCCCGTTTGCATTGTTAATAACTGTCATATAACTTTAACCCATGAATCCGTGTATAATTGTATTTATTCGTTTAACTCTTGTTTCGGCAATCTGTATCATCTATGATGTATTCAAACTTGTATGTATTTTTGCATTTATATGTATTTTATTTGTATTTTCCAAAAGACTGAATACACATGGAAAGCAGATACATATTTCTAGTCATTTTTCCCTCGCATGCTTGTCTAAATACATTATACATGAAGATATATCAACACCTTAAATTATTTTTCAATCTTTTATAAGATTTACATACATAAACAATTTTATATGGACTTGGTTTATTGTTGCAAATTTAATATTACAAAGAACAACTTTATTTCTTATTATATGATCATCTCAGATGACAATGCATACTTGGAAAGAACATTCTAAAATTTTATGAAATAGCACATTTCAAAACATTTTCTTCTTGAACATTAAAAGAATACGTTGTATCTGCATGTCTATTTTTGCTATAAAATTGTATAACTTTTAAAAAAATGTTTCAGTCACAAAAATGTTGTCAGCTTAATAATATTTGTCTCATACGTAAATTTCATACGTAAATCTTTTTTTTTTTTAATTTTTTTTTTTGGTATTTTATGTCAGAGTGTTTTGAATGAGCTTATATTATTGATCAGGAGTAATGTTTTTATTAATATGTTTTTAAGTGTATTTTATACTTTATAGTATTTTGAATTCACCAGAATTGATACATTGTATAACATCAGACCGTGCATTGTTATATATATAGTCTTTTAGAAACATTTGTAGAAATATTTAAGTTTAAAAATGATAGAATCACAGCATTCCCTATACATTTTTAACAAGGTGTGTATGGTAAATAATTATATATGGAAATATGATTTTTATTATATTTACCTTATGTAAGCTTTGCTTACACGTACATGAGATGAGACAAAACTAATCTATTTGAATTGAATTGAATTGAATTACGTTAATTTCAATTTGAACAAAAATAATGCAGAAGTTCAATTTAACATCTCCTTGATATAACAGAGAATTCGTTTTTGTTTCACCTTACACGAAGTACATTGTTATCTCTTGTAAGTAATGATTTCTGAAGTATATACGAATCTTTGTTGTGAACATTACTTTAGAAACGAATCCGGCTACAAAAAACAAAAAAAACAAAAAACACTCAATTCTCGGAAAATTCAGTAAACATTCTATCAAGCTACCGATAAGAAAACATGTCTGGTGGTTTATTTTGTTTATAGTTTGATAATTCAATTCTTAGAACCACTGTCTATTAATCATCACACTTTTTGTTGTACGTAGCTTCTTATTTTCGAATATATCTGTACTTAGGTGTTATTATTTTATTCATGTCAAAATAAATGATTCATTTTTCGATATATACTGCGATTTTCATAGTGAAGTCCAATACTAAATACCAAGGATATATAAATATATCTACAATTAAGCAGACATTTAGAAACACGCATTTAAAAAAATCATATTTATCTTTACAGATCCTTGTAACTATCATGGGAACTTTACACCTTGAGAGAATGCAACTTAACTGACAACTTTTAGTTTACCTATCGCAATTTTCAAACGTGTATCCCATTTTGTTATCACCTAGAACATGTCCGTACTTAACGGTAGAGTAAAACATCTATAAATTTTATCAATTACGAATAGAAGTAAGAGAAAAAAAGAGAAAAGAAAAATTTTGTTATTTTTTATCGCTAAAAATATTTTTTA
>NW_026856498.1:0-28884 GCF_026571515.1 Ruditapes philippinarum
AATGATAACATCCATGGGTAAAAAGAAAAGAGGGTCAAAAATTTTGATCATTTAAAAAAAAGTTTTTTTATTTTTAAAAAGTTTTAAATTTTTAAAATTGGGGCTTTAAATTTTTTTTCTTTTTGAAACCCGGCTTTTTATAGTAGATATAAACAATTCATATGGTTTTAAATAATAATAAAAACTTGTTCGATAAAAGTTAAATTTTCTTTTTTTGTTCTTTTTTTTTTTGCTACAAGCTTGAAAGTGAAATACCGGGGGCCAAAACCCCAAAGGGGTATATTGCTGTAAAGGTAAATAAAGCCCCAATTCATTTTAATGGTTAGGGCCCAGGCTGAAAAAAAATTTCTTCTGATATTTGGTTTTTTTCGACCTTTCTAATGCTAGATAAGCGGGGACATGGTTTAAAAAAGGGGCCCTTTTAAAAAATTTATATAAATAATTTTACGAAATAACATTTATTACCTGAACTAATTTAGTACGTATGTTTCAAGCGACGAAACAGAGTATTTTAAATTGTAAATAAGTCATAAAAATGGTTTTAAGTTCTTGATTGGGTTTCGGAAAACATACAATAAAAATAACATCATTACATTTGCCTAATAAAAAGGAAACTGTTAATATTATAATATCACGGTCAGCACCTTAAACCTTGCTTTTTGTTAAAGAAATACCTATTCATTCAGAACAAAAATTGCTCTAAAAACAAGGTTTTAAAAAGATTATTTGCCAATTATTTGTAAATACCTTCCCAAAGGTAAACGCATTACAGTTATAAACAATTACAGTTGTCATCTTAAGCTCTGTGACAGAATAAAAATTTAAACGATTCTGCGAAACTCATGGTCATAAAATTGACAAATGAAGTAAAAATGTAACATTGACGCCATTAAAAAAAACAATATAAAACATATTAATGTAGGATTATATCTCATTCACGTATACGGTTGAATGTAAATCTGACTTTTTAAATCATGGTCATTTGTCCGAGAGGGAAAATGTGCAGGAAAACGAAATAGCTTGTAACTGCAGTCCACGCTTACACAAATTTCTTTTTTTAGTTTTTTTCAAAGTGTTTTGACAAAACTAATATGCCTGAAATGAGATCAAAGTTTTCATTACTAAAAGCTAATATTTTAGCCACGTAACGACAAGCGTAATTTCCAACATAATTGTTGCAGAAATATAATAATAATTAAATTGCTATTTCTTATTTAAAAAAACCGAGGAATGTTGCCTTTGAATATTTTGCCGAAAATGACGACGCACCTGTAAGTTATATGTCGTAGTTGTCACTAGGTCACAATGTTTTGTACATATCAGCTAATGTTTTTGAAAGTATAAGTAAAGAAATTGAGAAAGTTTCTAAATTTTTTTATCAATTTTAAAAGATTTTTTTATTTCCGTTTTTTTTTCAAATGTTCGACATGAAAAAAAGTTATGTTGTAAATTGATTTAGTTTCCCTACCGAATAGTTTGGTGATTGTGAGCAAGACAACGTGTTTATACGAATTTTTGACTATAATTGCATGCAAACTCTATCCCTACAATGAGTAAATTGTTTAAATCGATTGTTTCACCTTGCATGCCTTGTTAGCATCCAATGAATGGTAACGGGATAGAGGATAAAATTGCATATTCGTAGACGAAAAATGATCTGTGGTTAACCCTGAAAAGTTTTGCTTAACCAAACAGATTTTGTTAATTAATCATCACTTGCTACGGGGCACCTTAGAAATATCGTTACTCAATCACTTCATTTGATGTTGTTATGCCCGAGTAGTGCTTTTGGAATTTCCCTGTAAGACTAATCAAATATTTGTGTAATTGTAGGATGTCCATGCATTACTAAATTAACAATTAACCTAAACAGATAGAGAACGATAGATAGAGGTAAAAATTTCGGAAATTATCATTGTAGCTTTTAAGGACCATTGAATAAATATTAGAGCATTATCTTCAGTAACTCAGTTTTAGTTAAATAAACTCTACTTGGTCTGTTAGCTTATTTGAATTATGCTTAGATAAAAATAGAAAATGTTGTTTGTAAACTAAAGTGTGTATGTAAACTTTAATTGCAGTTACTTTTATAAGTTTAAATTAATGGAAAACAAATAATAACGTATCGCTTGGAAATATGTGTCCCTAATTATATAATTGTTTCATGGGAACATATTAATTTTGTATTATAATCTTAAAATTACATTACAACCATTTCCAAATAGAAGAGTAATCTCTTAATAATGTTCGGTAACAATTTAAAACTTACAACAATAATGTCCGCTCGCTTTGCAATTCACTGTAAAGCAAACGGGTTTCTTTGATTTTGAGGTACAGCCATACTATAACGAGAAAAATTAACGTTTTTAATTACATCTAACAAATTATGTCAAAGTCATTTATCATACGGCAGATAGTTTTGCATTCGTGAAAAAATACAGTATAATACAACAATATAAAATATGTGACATTGAAGTGAACACTTTTTTTTTTTTTTTTAAACTTATACATTCATAGCTGGCAAAAGTTATTTCTAAGTAAAGTTTATCTTACTTATAATGCTATACATTAACAATAACCACTGCCATATTATCAAACCGGATATTATAGTGAAAAATTATCCTATCGGTGCATCCTCAGTATTTTACTAATTAATAAACACATTAAACCCCCTAATTGTATTTTAACCATGAGTATTTAAATGCGGAAGTAAAAGTTTGTATTTCTGCTGGTGCATGATTTAATATTGTTAATAATCCCAAATTTTGACCCGTATGACGTCACTGATTGACACTGATTTATAGTCCCGGTTGTGATATTCTCAGACTTTTATTTACAACAATAACTTTTGCACCTGTAATTATAAGATTTAAATTCGTTCATATTTTGATTTTTCTTATTTTCACTGACGTTTGTTTGCAATGTCTTGTTTTTAACGTCATATTTGTATTTTGACTACACATGATTATTCACGTTATCAAGGCAAGTATTACAAATCGATTAATAAAATGAATTGTTACATTCCGTCTTCTGAGTCTATTTTCAATTAGAAATTTGCATAATTTGCACTATTTTTATAATGAATAATTATTAATCAAATTCTAGAGATATCGATTTCCTTAATCGGTAGAAAGTAATGATCTCTTTAATTGCAATTTAACCATTAAATAATTCTAAACAATTAGAAAATCTAAAATTTATATGCATGGTTACACAAAAATTCTTCATCTGAAAAATAAAATGGAAGTGCTTATCTTTCAATTTTGTGGACAACGCCTCTGATTCTTATTGTTTATACACACTATATAATTTTGTTATTTGGTTCAGAAGATGTCAGATTAAATAATACTTTATCTGCACCTAATCATATATACTCCTTTTAACACTGATACAAAATGATGGACGGAACTCTTCGCATGATATTGGTTATTGACATACATTGGTGTAAAAGACATGTTTAGTTCAAATCAAGACAGAATGTTGTCATTACAATGTCAACTTTTATCTTTAGATTTATAAAGTAACGTGGAGATACATTTGGTGACTTGATGATTTGATGTATTAATCAAACAGTTTTTAATTAAGTACATACTATTTCATTTTAAAAAGCATGACGGAATGCGTATTCAGTTTATAAAACCTTTCATAAAGTTAAGTTTTATCATATCGGTTTTTAGTGATCATAAATAACTCTTTTGTTAAAGCCCAACAATTCAGACTTCAGTTTTAAGCACATTTCAGAATTGCGTGTAATTAATGCAAATGTTTGTCTGTGAAATTACGCCGACACTGATGTCAGAATAACGTGGTTTTGCTACACTAAATATTAAGCAAAGAAGGTGGCATTTTGCGCAACATCGCTACAATTTTAATATATTGAAAAATTCAATTAAAACGAAAGGTAAAGATTTAATATAAGAACACGAAAAGGTAACGCGTACAGTGGGCTAAGATAGACATTTATAACTGCAAATCGGCTCTTACTCGGCAGTTATTAGTGTAGCCGCTTTTTTCATAAGGAAACCAGTGCTGATAGTGAAAATGGTGATTGGCATATTTTAATTAGCCAGGTCAGGTGTTCTAAAAAGGCTGATAACACTGTAGCAAAGTGAGGATACATTCAAATTTATTGCATAGATAATACACGCGGAGCTCAGCTCGCAGAGACAAATGAGTACACAGTTACTTTTTGATATCCCTCTAAGGAAAATGTCAATTATTAATTGCTGACTGTTTATATTTTCCAGAAAAAGTAAGCAAAACATTATTTTGTTTCATATGACAGAAATGAATTGCATTAAAAATCGTAGGTATTGTTGTAAACTCATTGTTTTACATGCCAGATTAAGTAATTGGACCCCATCCTTGTTTGCACGTGACTGTTGGGGAAAAATAATGTTATGCTTAATTAAAGAGGTGACACTCTATATTTTTATCTGATATCGAGTTGTAAGAGCCGATTTGCAGTTATATGGGTAAGAGTTCGATAAGACTCCCTACGGTCGTCTTAATATAAACTCTTACCCATACATAATACCCTTGGTAGCCCTAGATTATCACCTCGATAGCATTCAACTCTATGTTTTATGTGTCTTATCAGCGCTTAGTAATGTTCCCCAGGAGTACCTGACTTATCAAGATTAACTCCCCTGATTGCCTGCACCATTTGTTACTGTCTGACATCATGATCCTGACCGTCATGCTTGATAATATAAATGGTACTTAAGTCATGGTCTGTTGCTTTCCGGACATATATGATAATTAATTATTCTTCAGTTCTTACCAAATGATACTAGCTGAGGATAAAAGAAAAGCAACACAAATAAGAAATTTATTTATTGAATGAGTACAGAAAATTAATCATTCCAAAAATTATCATTTCAGGACCACAAATCTCATCATTGACTGACTTCGTGTTTATATGTCTCCTTGTAATTTGTTGTATATCTGTTGTGTAGCTATAGGTTGAATCTGTCAGTGAATTCTCATAATTTTGTGTGAAATCCATATGTGTTATTTGACGGAAACAGCTGATTAGTTGTGCGTATGGAATATTTGTTATTTCATTTTCAGTTTTTGCTGGTAATTTACATAATGCTTATTTATTTTGCACCAAGTAATAAGTCATTTACTCGTTTTCCTGGATCTCCGACAAATAAACATAGAATAGTAGCATTAATGCATTATTATTTTTAAACAAAATATACAATGATATACACTGAAATAACTGAAACAATATCTTTTAATTCGGCGAATTAAAACTAAAGTATTTTCTGTTTTGTGAATATATGAAGAAGATTTTATATCTGAAAAATCAATATTGATAAATACATATAAATTATACATAAAAAAGAGAGAATGCTGCAACATTTCAGAATTAAAAGTTTAGTAATTAAACGCCTTACTTAATTAAAGAATATATTTAACGTATTCTGTTGTCAGTCATAATCTGCCTTGAAAAGAGCTTAGTTCTGCCTTCAATCTGATCTTTAGTTTTCATCTTTAATGTCAGATTATATGCCTTTATATAAATTTAATACGCAATGACTACGTTCTTGAAGATAATATTTTATATCGTACTATACCGTGAAATGTTCTTTTTCTTATGATAGTATATCTAATGCTTTTTATTTTTCAGCGTATGCTTTAAAACTAACTTGTTTCACATTATGCAAAAAGTATCACTATAATTATGAAGAATACTAAAATCTAAAAAATGAAATTAAATTGATACATACATCAAAATAAATTACTAGGCAACAGTGAGAATGCTTAAACATTTCAGAATTAAAAGATTAGATATAAAACACCTAACACAAACAGTTATTAAGATTTATTGAAGCATGCTTTTGTAATTAATGATCTGCCAAGTAAAAGCATTTCAGTTAGATAATTTTTACATTATTTACATTATGTAATTTCTATACGCAGTGACTGCGTTTTGAAAGGGAATATTATATAAACGGACTCAGCCATGAGATTTTCAAATGATAATATTACTAAAGTACACTTCATTCATCCTTCAGCGAATGTTTTTAAATAATTTGTTTCATAGTATGAAAAATACACCCTCTGCTTTCGTTTATATCAAAAGTTGCTTTGCAGAATTTCTTTCAATCAGCATCGTTTTATAAGATCATCATTGGTAATCGGCGAGGCGTTCAGATAAGAATAAATATCTGGAAACAAAGTGATCCCTCGGAAGCATTTATCACAACAAAATTACATAAGAATTGCAGACTCGGTTTGATTGAGTCTGTACATGAGGGATAATGAATAAGAGAAACATCCCTCACGACCCCTAGCACCGGCTTGAGCGGTACTCAATTCTCAACACTTAATAGTGCTGGCATCAATGATCCCGAAGGACCAGAAAAATATAACAACACGGAAGTGAAGTACGGGGCAACTCTTTACAGCTGCAGTAGTTAACCGAAAGGATTCCGAAGAAAATTGATGAAAATTTTAATAAGATAATACACCTGAGAAGCATTACATGTTTTTTAGAATAAAGCAAGGACAATATTATTTCTTAACAATTCGTGAAGATGACGGCCTGTCAGATATGCTTGCGATGTTAGTTTATTTATTGTTATTAGTACTAAAACATTTTAGTTTATACTCATATAATATGCCATTTCGGGCAGTAGTTAAGTAGTTTGTTATCCGATTTAAATGTTTGCATCTACATGTACACCGATTAGAAAAACGGAAATATGCCTTTCTTTACACAATGAAATATTGTACCAAATGTTTATACAAACATTCCATCAGACCACAATGCATACTTCTTATCTAAATTACAGCGGATATAAATTGTATTTGTCAATTTCATTAAGACCCGTTTATATTCACATTAAGATGTTAATGCATTTTTCACATGATTTTATAATGGTGCCCTAGAGTGTAATGCTTAAGAATTGATATACATTTGGCATGTTCTGTAAGATCTAGTGCTGGGACAAAAACAATTAAAATAATATTAAAGCAATTGTAATCTAATCCTAACCTGGAAGATCATTAAACAATTTTCTCTAACTGTAATATGTTCTCGTATATCAATTTATTGACATTATTATAATTTTAAATGCATTTGTTTAATTGTTTATTGTATTTATTTATTATTATTATTATTATTAAACTTATAACATTGGAACTACTTTTAATAATTTGATTGTATAAGAATTATGTTAAAAAGTCTATATTTCATCTCTTTGCATTAGGTACAGTTAGGAAAATAACGTTGTAAGCAATATCATATGAGAATATGCGTTAACATTATATTTTTCATGAATTTGATATAATATTCAGTGAACGTAAGATTCAATAGACTCATAATGTAATATACATAAATCTCGCATCTTATCTTAATATTTTTTTAACCAAAAGCCTACTAAAGAAATCTTTTTCTTTTATCTTATATACAGTACAAAAATGTTATATTGACTGTGTAATTATAAGACAATTAATGACATTTTCTCGCATTCTAATCAATGTGTACATAAACGTGTGTGGTTCATTATCGTGGTTCCTGAATATAAAATTAATCTCATGAAACATAATACATCAATATGAACAACATCCAGCATATCCGTACGTACAAATCAATTACCAAAACGGACAGTTACTTTACTTTTTATTTAATTTATTAATAACATGAATTCGTAATTTAGATGCCGTTTAATTATGATGCATAACGAGCCTAATTGTATTTACAATGCAAAACTGATATAAAATACAAAACATCTAAAATTGCTTATTATTTCTGTAATGAAGTATGGTATTTATTACACATTTCCATGCCATATTTGAAAGGGTTACTACTGCCATGTTTCTGTCGATCGTTTCAGAGCAGTTTCAGAAGTTTATTAAATGAACTTTTTTATTTGAATCCAAGCGTAAGGTCGTTACTATAACGCTAAAATGACAACTCCAAATAGTTAATGAATATCTTATCATTGTTATAGGAACGGATAGTAAGCTTTGAAAATATATAAAACGAAGATTTAGAGAATAATTACGAGAATAACCTTAATCCAAAGACTATTTATTAATGAATAATTTAAAATCCCGTGCGGCTGCTGTAAAAAGTTACAACCTACTTCGTGTACTTCAGTGTTGTTATATCTTTCTGGTTCTTTGTGTTGAAAATTTAGTACCACTCAGGCTATTGCGAGGGGCTTGATGGATGTTGCACTTTTTTTATAATCCCTCAAGTGCATACCCTATCAAACCGAGTGTGCAATGTTCGTGTTATTTTGTCGAATGTGATTAATGGTTCCGAGGGATCACACTTTATGCAGACTTTTAAGATTGCTGTCTTTATTCTTTCACTTGACTGGTTGAAGCCATGTCGTAACTTATTATATAATACCAGATAATAAAATGATACATATAACTTGTCGATTTGCTCCATTCCTTCAATTCCTTCTTGATTTTCATTTTACAATATTAATAATCGTTCAGAAACAATGACAACAATCAAAAAAGGTAACATATAAATATATATCATTGATATTCGGTTATATATACAATTATATATGTTGATATTTCTCTTTAATCATTTTATTTTTTTTCCCACAAAATTAATGTCATAAGTTCAACTAAAGTCTTTTGTAGGCAATAACAAAATGTTATTTAGATCAGGATTGTTTATTGATATCCCAAGGGAAATCATCTAACATTTTTGTACCGGATTTTGAAATAAGTATCCTATAGCTTATAAAACACAAATAATGTCTTCAAATTCGTTTTTGTAGAGTTATTACATAGAGTTGTATGACCTGAAGCAGTATATTTTTTGTAAAATTAAAACTACAGATAATGAAAAGATCATTGACGAATTATTATTATCAGTAATCTAAAACGATGCTAGTCGATGTTTCTTTGTTGATTTTATTCTACATATATATTTATTATGTTAATTTAAAAATCGGGCAATATATAAGATTTGCATATGATCATCGTTTTATAAAATAGATAAATACAGAATCCCTAAAGAAAGCCCAACACGGCAAAATTGAAAATGTTGCAGGCTCGGTTTGATTGAGCCTGTTCATGGTAATGGAAAGTGCAAAATACCGTCCATGCCCCTAGCACCGGCTTTAGCAGAATTCAACCTTTAAAAATGAAATGGCAAAATTTTGAATTTAGAAACATCCGCAGATGTGTTCATACGGCGGTTATCATGAACCTTCAATGTGACACTTCCGTGCCATTCCATGAAAAGCGGCGTATGGTCCCCAAGTAATAAAAAGCGTGTGCCCTAAACGAGAAAACAATGGGCGGAACTAAAAAAATGGAATTTTGAAAGGGGATCAGAGGTTATGAAGCCTGCGTATCACAGATAAGACGTCAAAAAGACAAATTTTTAAAAGCAGGCAACATATCCTAAGGGTGATTCAACATTATTCAAGTAGGAATATTGGAACCACCCAACTAGAAAATGCCAAAAGTTGAAACTAAAAACCACAAGCACAACAATAATGTCGTGCTGAACGATCTTCAAGGATCGAAAATATAACATCATTGATTAAATGTACGGGGAGACTTTTACAGCCGCCCACACGGCACAAATAACACTGATGTGATTATAAAAATAGATAAATACAGAATCCCTAAAGAAAGCCCAACACGGCAAAAATTGAAAATGTTGCAGGCTCGGTTTGATTGAGCCTGTTCATGGACGGTACTGGAAAGTGCAAGTTACCGTCCCACGCCCCCTAGCACCGGCTTAAGCAGAATTCAACATTTAAACGTGAAATAGTAAAATTTTGAATTTAGAAACATCCGCAGATGTGTTCATACGGCGGTTATCATGGAACCTTCAATGTGACACTTCCGTGCCATTCCATGAAAAGCGGCGTATGGTCCCCAAGTAATAAAAAAGCGTGTGCCCTAAACGAGGAAAACAATGGGCAGAACTAAATAAAATGGAATTTTGAAAGGGGATCAGAGGTTATGAAGCCTGCGTATCACAGATAAGACGTCAAAAGACAAATTTAAAAAGCAGGCAACATATCCTAAGGGTGATTCAACATTATTCAAGTAGGAATATTGGAACCACCCTACTAGAAAATGCCGAAAAGTTGAAACTAAAAATACCACAAGCACAACAATAATGTCGTGCTGAACGACAAAGCCGTAATTGAATAATTTGTATTCTGTTTTTTGTCAACTAGGTGTTAAATATGCATATTATTATCTAAAAATGCTTTTCTTTTTTAAAAAGAATCTTTGTTGTGATTCTAACTTTAAGTTTAATAAAAAATATTTGAAATATTATATAATTTTATATTTAACACTCCATTAAAACTTAAAATACCTAATATTTGTTAGTGTTTAATTGCCTACGGTATTCCCTTATCACTAAACAATTCATGTGATCTCAACTAAGATAACTTTCTGCAGTAACAGTCAAATATGAAATCCCAAATATCCTAGATAACAGTTGAACGACATCTTTGCCTGAAAATTTTCGAAATATAGATACTGTTGCCGTTTATAATGTTGTACAAACTTAACAATCAATACAACAATCAAATATATATATCCCATGAGGATTCTTTTGAGCATTATATAGCTGAGTTTACAAATAGATAAATATAAACAACTGCTAATGGAAAAAGTAATCATGTCTTTAAGTGTAAACTTAGAACAAAAACATCGCAGAAGGAATATGTGTCTTTTAAATTTTGAGTAAGGAACAAAATGTTGCACATTCAGATTCAGAGTAATGATCTATATTCGTTGACACAGCCATAAGACATATCAATAAGACATATCCATTGGATTATTTCACAGGACATAATCATAATTAACTATCTTTCACTAGAATTCCAAGAATAGTAATAAATAGTAATCTTACCACAAAAATATGTTTGAAAATTGATTTATGATTATATCCCCCCTTTGGATAAAACGTTAATATTTTATGATAGTGTTGTTAAATTACCTTCATGATCAACTGTGCTTATGCCTTATGTAAGAAAAGATTTTAGTAGCTGTAAATGGGCTGATTTTTCTGAAAAAGTTTTTAAGTCAAAAAGGGGCTTTGAAAACATATGTTTATACATTTACTACATTATTATCATTCATGTGTTGTAAAACAGTGACGTACTGTTGTGTATTTGTTTATTTACTTCATTTAACTTACTGTTCGATATCTCGGCTCTGAGTTCGCGAAGTGGTGCTAAAAAGCATGGACGGAAACTGGTACTTTCCACTATTCAATCAAAGCTAGCCATAATTGGTTAATTTTTTGTCGTCTTTTGTGCCTTCATTTGATATTCCGTTTTTCATTCACTATTATTTAATTTAACTGTGTCAAAGCATCATGCATTTGCTCAGTGTTCTAGAGTGTTGAAACTTTTGCTTGCAAAGCGGTGGTCCAAAGTTCGAATAATTTCACTGCCTTTGCATATTCCTGTTACGAACAAAGCCGTTAGTAAGACAGTGTATGACACGGAAGAGAATAGTTGTGTCTCAGAGTAGCTGAATATAGATAGTATCACGTATTAGGTCTGAAATGTCAGTGAACAATGTAACGCCTAACTTACGCGACACGTTAAATCTGTCTGGACAACTGTTAAGCAATGTGAAATCAGACAATAAATTATGTATTATTCTAACAAGGTGCTGAGATGTTTTGAGCTAATGGAAGCCAGTCACGTTATTCAAAAAGGCATAATGACCTGTTTGACCTAAACTAGCGATTGTGCCATGCTTTCGTAAATCATCGCTTGGTTTAATCCAGTTAAAAGGTAATGCCATCTTATTAAAAATAGAAATAACAGAACCTCATTTTTTGTTGTTGGTTGGGCCAGGACAGGAGCTGCGAACGTCGCATTGCCTTATTTGCCATTTTAAGCTTATTGTTTCATTGTATTTGAATGTGAAACTTCATTGACCTTTATGTAGAAATTATCGAGAAGTGGCATGAATGATCCCATTAACTAGTAATATTTGTTATCATTTTTTAAAAGACCTGATCATTTGAAATAATTTTGAATCCCATTATTTTCATCATAAACAGTATTTTTTTTATTTTATTCCATTTACTTATCTAGTCTGTATAAGGCTCTTATAAATGAGACTTAAAATTGAAATAAATGGATGCATCTAATCATGCTGTAATGTAATACTGTTCACTTATATAGGATAAGTAATAGACACATGATATATGTTCATTTCTATATTAACTTGGCACACATAACGTTTCAATAAATTGACCTGAATATGGTTAAAAGGTACGTTCTTGTTTAAAATAGGGGAACAAAGGATTAACTATGATTTAACGCCTCGGGTAACAGTATTTTCCTGGGGATGATATTTTTTACTGTTACCCACAAACCAATGTGTTCTTTATATAATAATGTGATTTGCCATTTTATTCTGCATCACAGCGAACCAAATTGTATTTACAATGCAAAACGAACGTAAACAGCATAACATCAGAGATGGTTTATCAATTTTATAATTTACTGAAGCTTTGCATGCCAGAGTTTAAAGAGACTACAATTACAATTTTTCTGTCGATGTTGCAATTATAAAGGAACATCAGTTTAAAAACTAAAAATTTGAATTCCTTAAATACATGCAGATTAATTGCGATCATGAAAACGGAACGATACTATAAAGAAGGAAATTCAGAATTAAACTAAAACTAATATTTCTATGAGATCTAAGCCATATCTTAGAGTTTAAACGCTTTGCTCGTTTGGTTCATGATTCACAATAATATAAACTATTCCGGAAGAACGGTGCAAGCGAGCTGTCAGAAATTTTCCTATCCAATCTTACATGAAATGGTATAAAAATCTCGACAAAATATTTCCTATTCTGTAATGCCAGAACAGACACCTCAGTGAAGTCCCTTCTTTAAGGTTAGTTTGTTTACTTTGTGTTTCAGAGCAGTTCATTGAAAACCATTTGGGTTGAATCCACACATGAATCGCAACTATAACGTTAAATATGACAACCCCACACATATATCTAATAAAACAGATTTTTTTTTCAGAATAGTAAATAAATAACTAAATAATTTCATATTAACATATGGTAAGCTTTGAAGAACCGTACCAATTTAATACAATTACAATTAAAACTATCATTTAAAATATAAAATAGGTACTCTTAATTCAACGACTTTTTATTCAGTTGTTTTAATCAAAAAGAGTAATTGTCCTTATGCTATAATTTTGCTGCATTAACAATCTACAAATTAGCATGAAGCTATGTTGTCGATCGTTATTTAATGTCCGATACTACAAACTTTTATGTACATCCTTACCTTTTTAGCTCACCTGTCACTAAGTGGCATAGTGAGCTTTTGTGATCACTTTTCGTCCGGCGTCCGTCCGTAAACTTTTACTTTAAACGACATCTCCTCATAAACCGCTAAACCAATTTCATCAAATCTTCACAAGAATGTTCCTATGGTAGTTAACTTTATGAATTTTCAAAGAATTTAATTCTAAGCAGAACTCTGGTTGCTATGGCAACCGAAAGAAAAAAACTTAAAATGTCTTCTTTTCGAAAACCGAAAGAGCTAGAGCTAAATATTTGGCATGAAACAACATCTACTCAGTGTCTACCAAGTTTGTTCAAATAAATGCCCTGGTGTCAAAATTGACCCCCCGGGGGGCATTGATTTTCCTTATTTGTATATAGTAAAAACTTAAACAATCTTCTTTTAAAAACCCAAATAGCTAAGATATTAAGCATGAAACATCTTTTAGTGATTGTCTACCAAGTTTGTTCAAATAAAAGCCCTGGGGTCAAAATTGGCCCCGACCAAGGGGGTCATTGTTTTTTCCTTTATGTATATAGTAAAAACTAAAAAAAATCTTCTTTTAAAAAAGCCTAAGAGCTAGAGCTATGATATTAAGCATGAAACATCTACGTATGGTTGTCTACCATTTATGTTCAAATAAGGGCCCTGGGCTTAAAATTGGCTGCGCCCTGGGGATCATTGGTTTTCCTTATATGTACATAGTAAAAACTTAAAAAATCATCTTTAAAAAAACCCAAAGAGCTGGAGTTTAGATATTAAGCATGAACTATCTTCTAGTGTGTGACTACCAAGTTTGTTCAAATAAAAGCCCTTGGGACAAAATTATGTTTCCCTATAATTATGTGTATAGTAAAAACTTAAAAAAATCTTCTCACAGCTAGAGCTTAGATATTTATCATGAAACATCTTCAAATGGGTGTCTACCAAGTTTGTTCAAATAAAAGCCCCTGGGTTAAAATTGGCCCCGCCCCGGGGGCCTATATACAGGTGAGCGATTTCAGGGCCTCTTGTTTGTCTATAACTAAATCTTTTGATGCGGTCAACTAGGTGTCATTTCTAAGCACCTTGTCATTTCGATTGTTTTTGTTAATAACCAATTGTGGTTAACTATATATTATAAACCTTGCATGGATTTGTTTACTCTCGTGATAAATTCTGTTAGGAAAATCTCATTTCCAAACTGTGTGCAAAAAATGGTGCAATAAATCGTAATTATCCTTGATCCGTTTTATAAAAGAAATGGCTAGAGTTCGTGTTCTTACAAAATATTTCTTTCGAATTTGCCTTTTATGCACAATTTTATAAAATAAATACAATGAAATGCTTGTTTATAGGTTTTATAACTAAAATGTTATGTTTCAAGAAACAAAAATCATGAGTTTGTAAAAACACATCTTATTAGTTCTTGTTGATAATGTATTACTTGCAACATCATCACATCAAAAACCTTTAAATGAGTCAGAATTAGCAGAAGATGTACACTTTTAATAATTCTGAAATACGTGCTGGTTACTATGGTGGTATATTGTATACTCTACATTGAGCTATACAAGCTGAATAAGTATTTTTTGTTTTTATTGTAAACACTGTAAAATGAGTAGAACGATGGCAACTTATAAGTATCAGTATTTTTACAATTTACTCGAAGTGAATATACTTTTTCCTTTTCCAATAAGCAATAAAGTTCATTATTAGACGATGTATGCATCGACACTTTGTCAGTGCTGTTCATGACAAATAAAAAAATTAATTTAATTCAGTTGTAATGATTGTTATTTATCGACCCACCAGAGGCAAGCGGTAAAAAATCCACAAACAGTAGAATACAAAGTCCTTGTTACTATCTACAAAATTAATGCAATTTTATTTCAGAGAAAAACAAAATGTCCGGCATGCGTTATATTCGAGCATCTAAACATTGAATTCTCTACGGTATATCTCTATCACTAAAGAAGTACTTTGTTTTGACTGCACAAAACACTCAAACATAAAATCCCAAATAGCCTAATAGTGCTGCAAATAGACTTAAATAACTCGCTTATTTAGGGGAGTAACTGGTCCCCGATCATAAACAGGGGGTTTCATATACCAAAATGTTCGGTTGGGTCACTAGATTACGAAATAGGATTTCATTTTTGCCATAAGTGCTGGCGGACTAAGAAATCCAAGATGGCGTCCAAGATGGCCGCCAAAAATATAAAAATAATCATTTATTATTTATTACTTAAATTTGCAAGCATTAACTTTTAAAAAAAGTTGTTTTTTAAACATTTTGACATTAAATATATTTATTAAATTTAGTTTTAGTATCTATTAATAATGTAAGTAGAATTTTTATGATAAAAACCGATAATTAAGGCTAAATATTTCTAAAAATTGCTGTTTTTTAAATATGTGCTTTACATTTTCTTTTTTTTTCTTGCAATTCAATAATGATTTGTTTCCTTATGACTGATTTACAGGAAACAACTTTTTTTTACAAACAAAATGTGTCAATGAAAGTTATCATTTTAGTATAATTTTTAAGATAATGTGTTTTTAAGTGGGTGGGGTAAAATGGTAATTTTATTAAAATTTAAAAATACTTCATATTACTTTATATTGACTGTCTAAAAGACTTTAATCTACTCCTTATTACATATTTCAGAGTCATTGCTCAAATAGACAATGCCCTAGTTGTGAAATATGAGGAAAATACATGTTTTTTTTCAATTTAAACCCGTGACTTAATGTTTTAACAGTCAATTTTTGCACTTTCTTTCTTTTCCCACAAAATATCTTATACATATAAATTCTTTCTGGCATATTTTATCAGTAAATAAAATATTGAGAATTTGTTTTTCTTTCCAAAACATGTTCTACTTTAATTGTCATTTAAGTATGTAACTGAGTGGATGGGGGTACATAGCAAACGTATTTAATACTGTTGGGAATTTGCAATATTTAAAGATAAACAAAATTTAAAGAAATTAATGTTTGAAAATTTCATTGCATCATTTTATCAAATATGTTTCAAAATGCAATTATATTGTCACTTGTATGAAATAAGTATTTTTCATGTAAAAATAGGAAAACAAGAGAGCCTGATGGTCCTGGCTCCCTCACCTGAAATATTTTGCCAGAAAAGGTCCAAATTTTAAATTTTCAGTGTTGATTTAAAGTCAGTAATGAGGTTACATTGGGTTTGTCATTTTTTACCCTAGCTGATTTAAAAAAGAATATTTGTAGAATGCCCAATGATGAATATCTATCTAAGCCTGTAGCATTGTAGTTTCATAATTTCATAACTAAGACTTAAATGTATTTTCCTATATCCAAGTCAATATAAACTAAGTGACCCCAGGGTAGGGCTAATTTTGATCCCGCAGCCATGGTTTATATTATTTTTGTAGAGTCCTTTTCAAAGAAACATCAGGCATGCACTTGGAGTCAAAAGTCTACTCTTAATAAAGGGCATTAAGTTTTAGCAGAGTTACATAGTACATGTAAAACATATTTTAAGCTTTTTATGTAAAATTACAATGCCCAAGGCTTTGATATTTGGCATGTATTATTGCTTAGTGGTCATAATACAAATGTTTGACCTCTTAAAAAATGACAACCTAATGTGGCCTTATTACTGACTTTTGAATCGCAGAATTGTGACCTTTTCCAGTAATATTTCTCAAGTACAGGACCATAATGGCCTCGTTTTAATACTTATTAGCAGCTTGAACGTAGTAGAGCGGACATGAATATTATTGCAAACAGATTCCTGCAAACAAAACCCTTTCCCTAAGCGGCAGGGGAGTAATAGAATAAATTATAGCCTGCATGTTTGAACAAAACTGATCTGAAGACATTTTAGAAACGTAGACGTAAAATAATTTCACATAAAAGCAAACTTTAGGAAAATAGATTAACAAAAAAAAACAAAGCATCACTAGAAACTTTTCAATAAAGTCGAACTGGTAAATACAGTAACCAATAGTTTCCTTCATTACTCATTAATTAAGGCCTCAGAAACAAATATCTTTTTACTTCTTTAGAAAGGGCAAACATAAGTTTTATAATGTTGGAATAATGCTTTTAGAGAATGTTTGGTACTTGTTATCTTACGAAAGTAGCACTAAATGTAAAATAATCTGTCATAAAAGTAGCAAAATGTAAACAAAGTAGTATTTTGACTTCTATACAAAATACTATAACTGTACTTATTGCCAAAAAGAAACAGATGAAAAAGATAGTTCTGGTATTTAGCCAATGAGTAACTATTTGGATACTATAAAAGAAAACCAATATGAAAAAACTTTTTGAGAAATAAAAATGAAATCGTTTCTGAGGCATAATGGGCCTTTAAGATTTAACTCTATAATGGATATTAATTTAATTTAATCCACAAAAAATTGCATCCCTTTATGCATGTCTGCTATAAGTAACCATTGTGCTCAAAGAGCGAAATCTATTTTTAAAATTAATAGTATATTTTTCATATTTCGACAATGACCAACAATTGTTATATAAAAGTAAGCACAGCAAGTGCATTTCAGAATGATAATATCTGTAACATGCAGCAGTTTGGACTGTAATATCCGTCCTAAGGTTACCTAACAAAGTCCACAGAGTTACTGGGTAGCTCATGGGCGGGTACAGAGAGACAGATATTCTGATCTGAACAGCAAACAGGTCTTTCTTCCATAGATATAATATATTCTATCATATTTTAAATAGTTAACCTCAATAATTAACTTTTCATGGAAATTAATGTCAATTCATCCTTTACTATTTTATTACAGTTATTATTCATTTCAACATATTAAAATTTTGATTTTATTGCAATTTTTCGAAACTTATAAATTTGCAACATCGTAAAATATAGTATTTTCTATCCCACTCATTCAGTAAAAAATATTGATAGACAATTTTGTGTATAACATATGAAAAAGAAAACCTAAATCTTAATATTCGGGTGGGGCGTCCCGTGGCCGAGTGGTCGTGGCCTTCAAAAGTTTTTGTTCCTCACCGCTGTGTGGGTTTCAAAATCCCGACAGGGACTTTGGATTCTTTCATGTGAGGAAGCTATCCAGCTAGCTTACGCAACGTGGGTGGTTCTACTCAGGTGCCCAATTGTCGCCTGAAATAATGCACGGAAGGGCACCTGAGGTTCTTCATCTTACAGTAAAGTTGGACATCGCCATATAACCTGTGACGTAAAACCCAATCAAACAAACAAACTAAATATTGGTTCTAAAAATTTACTAACTTTTTAATATGTTAGAAAGATATGTGTAAAAGTTCATGAAGAAGGGAAAGAAATAAGGAACGTGTAAACAGATTTGCTGTTTAAATTTTAAGCATTTTAAAATTGAAATTATACTTATATTCTCATATTTCACAATTAGTGCATTGTCTATACAGCAATGACTCTGAAATTTAAGATAAATAGATGCAAGTCTTTTAAGTTGTCAAAAAAGGTTATATTAGGATACTTGCAGTATTTTGAAATTTAAATAAATTAATCATTCCCCATACCCCACTTAAAAATACACACTATCCCAAAAATGTAATTAAATGAAAATTTTTAATGTTAGATTTTGAATTTAACAAGAGCCACCGCCAAAATTTAATACTTAGACCATGATGGTCATTGTCATTTAAAGGTTAAAGTAAGTTCAACCTTTTAGAAGGTCTTGTCCAAAAGGTTGTTTTGTCCAAGTATGAAATAATCCATTGATTAATTACCAAGTTACAGCCAATTATTTGATAATCTGTTAATATTTAATATATTTTCTTCAAGGTCAAGGTCATTCATGAGTTGAAGTAAATTTTAATTTACTATACATAAAGGTCCTGACCTAAAATGTCTGAAAATAAAGGTTATCAATTTATAAATAACAAAGTTATAGCCAGTTACAAAACCAAAAATGAAACAAGAGAATTTCATTAATTTGACATTAAGAGTCATGTTCAACTTAAGGTCAAGGCCAAATCTTAATTATTAAATTTATATATTGGTAACAAGTTGTGTATAAATGAAATCCGTACATAAATAACAAAATTATGACAATTTAAAAATTTTACTTTCACAATCAAGATTATTTAAAGTTCAAGTCAGTTCCACCTTTTATTACATTTAATTACATTTTTTGGGATAGTGTGTCTTGTCCAAAGTGTTGTTTTGTCAATGTATGAAGATAATCCATAAATTTATTAATTACCATGATACGGCCAATTGTAGCAAATGTCAGTGGAAATTCAATTATTTTACCTTCAAGGTCAATGTCATAAAAAGCCAAGGTCAATTTAAATTTATACATGAAAGTCATATCCTAAAGAATGTTGTGTTATAATATGAAGTGAATCCATTTATCATTAACAAAGTTATAGCCAGTTACAGCCCCCCCCCCCCCACACACACACAAAATTCTTTAATTTGACCTTCAAGGTCAATGTTATTTATGAGTGAAGATCAAGGTCTGTCTGGTTAACTCGAAGGTCTATCCTAAAAATATTATTATTGTTCAAGTTTGAAGACAATCCATTAGAAAATAACAAAGTTATCTAATAGCAAAAATCAGGGGAAAAAATAAGCAAAATTTAGACATTTGACCTTGGAGGTCAAGGTCATTTATGAATGAAGGTCAAATTTAGTCTTGTTTTCTTCCTAAGGTTGTTGTGGCCAAGTATGAAGACAAAACATAAAGAAGATTAAAGTAATGATCACAGTTAAAGTTTGCTGACGGAAACGTCAACACCGACATGACTGTAACAATACCTCTATTCTTTTAATTATTTTTTTTTATTTTATCTATTTTCTATTATATTTTTTTTAAAAGTCGAGCTTAACATGTTGTTTTCTTTAAAATCAGTCATTATAATTAATTTTTTATTAAAAAGAGAGAAAAAAATAAGAAATTGTATCAAGTATTTTTAAAATCACATTTTTTTCCGTATATTTTTCGTAATTATTTTTTGTTTTTATCATCAAAAAATATAATTACCTTAAAATACATATTAAAACTGCATTTAAGGAACACAATTAATACAAGAATGAAAAGAAAGAACTTATTGCTAAGTTTTAACTGCCAAAATTCAAGTAATATAAAGTAAATTATAATTTTCATATTTTTGGCGGCCATCTTGGACGCCATCTTGAATTTCTTAGTCCGCCAGCACTTTCGGGGAAAATGAAATTCAATTTCGTAATCTAGGGACTCAATCGAACATTTTGGTATATGAAACCCTCTGTTTATGATCGGGGACCAGTTAGGTGTTCCTAAGCTTAACAAATTTGCAGCACTATAAACAATAGCTGAACGAAATTATATGCATGAAAAATATCTAAATTCAGATATATGTTGCAATTTCTCTTTTACTATTTTATCTTCTGTACAAATTTAACAAGCACATATACTTTACTGTGTGATTAATAACAAACTGATTGTGTATAGATTTCCCATGAGGAATCATTTGAGCATTATATAGCAGAGTTTGTAAATAGATAAACAACTGCTAATGGGAAAAGTATTTATATCTTCAAATGAAAATCTATGGAACTAACACCCTGCAGGGGAAAGTGTGTCGTTGTAACAATGAGTTAGGAAAGAAACATTGTACATTCAGAGTAATGGCCTATATTCACTGACACAGCCATATTACATACGAGTATCATTATAACACATCCTTAATGCACATCCTTAAGCAAGTAGTTGTCATAAAGCACATCCATTAGAAACTAAAGGTCATAGCCTCATAATAAGTAATGATTATTATTATCTTACCACAGGCTTGATCTTATCTATCAGTTGTCATTATAAAAGGTATGTCATTATTTCTAATAATAGCTGTAAGTTAATACTGTGACCTGGTAAGAACATGAACGTCAAAATTTGTATGATAACATTGTAAAACATATTTTAAGTCGTAGCAGAATATAGCCTGAAATTGTGGTGAACACAAGGTACCGCCTTACTCATCCGACACGTTAAACGTGTCTGAACAAGAGTTACCCAATGCGAAATCGGACAATAAATTATGCATTCTTCTAACAAAGTGTGTAGATGTTATTTGAGTTGATGGGGGCAAATGACGCTATTAAAAACAAAGACATACTGATCTCTTTGTCCTAAAGCTTTGCCTATGTCATATTCTCCTTATAAAACCAGCGTTTTGTTTATTTTTTGTTGAAAAATAATAAAAATCTTACTAAAAAAGAATTAACCCAAGTTCAATTTAATTATTTGTTGGTTAGTTGTTTTTATTATTTTAGCTTTATCTATTGTACTCGATCCATCATTATGAAACTTTCTTTAACTTGATGTAGTAATACTAATGATAGTTTTCTGCATGAGACAGCTAGTGAATGCATACCGGCATTTACAATTAAAATGTGTTTACCTTATTTAAATAACCTAATATTTACGGTCTTTCAAAGCTATTTCGAATTTCACCATAAAAAATGATTTTTAATAAATCATTCGTTGTCATGAAGTTGTGTCGTCTCTGAATTCTATTTCATTTGCTTTTACAATTGATAATGTCAATTTTAAAGCGTTTGAATTAACATGATCCTATTTTTACAACTTGGAAAATTGTTTCTTTACAATGTTTATTGGTCACATATCGATAGTAAACTTCAAATAGCTCTGCCATTAAATGACAATGATCGTTAATGTGATCATTTTGCTATACGACACTTCCGAAACAAGCCTCTTGTGTCTTCATTGATGCATTTGTTTGCAATATAAACATATCAATATTTAGAACGTATCACAAGATGCTTTTATATGATGAGTAACATCTCTCCTGTGAAGTTAATAATGAAACACATCTCTTCCTAGATCTATAGACATTTGTATTTTAACTAATTTATATGATCATTAATATCTTAAATTAGTTAAATTTATTGTAATTGATTATTGATATTGTTATCTTTTCGAAGCTATTTCCAATATTACTATTTTTAATTATGGATATATATTATACTTTATCAATTCAATTTCATGTAGATATAAAGCGTGATCAGAACAGCAAATAAATTTTGACCTTGATTGAAGCTTTAAAATAGTGATAAACAGAATCCCTAAAGAAAGCCCAACACGGCAGAATTGTAAAATGTTGCAGGCTCGGTTTGATTGAGCCTGTTCATGGACGGTACTGGAATGCAAGGTACCGTCCACGCTCCCTAGCACCGTCTTAAGCAGAATTCAAAATTTAAACACAGAAATGGTGAAATTTTGAATTTAGAAACATCTTCAGATGTGTTCATACGGCGGTTTATCGTGGAACCTTCAATGTGACACAGTGGTGTCATTCCATGAAAAGCGGCGTATGGTCCCAAAGTAAAAGAACGCGTGTGCTCTAAACGAGAAAACAATGGGCGGAACTAAATAAAATGGAATTTTGAAAGGGGATCTGAGGTTATGAACCCTGCATATAACAGACAAGACGTCAAAAGACTTAACACTTTTCTGTAAGCTATGTATATGATGTAATTATTTCTATATAAACTAAACACACATTAGTTTGTATCATATAATTTGTCATAAGAGTTTGAATTGAAATTTTTAACAAACCAGAAGATCACTTTAGTCTAATCTACAGCAGCTAGCATGGCATTGTATCGTTACAATATTTACAGATCACACATTGATAATAAATCCCAAATAGCAGCGACATTAAATGTAAATTGTCTTTTATGTGATCATTTCGTAACTCGATACTTCCGGAACAAGTCGCAAGTGTCGTAATTGTAGCATTTTTTTCTGCAATATAAATCTATCCATACTTGGAAAGTAACACAGAATGCTTTTATAGGATGAGTAACTCGTTTCTGTTATGGGGTAAAGCACGTGATCTGTAGATGTTTACAAGGGGTGTTTACCAAATGTCCTTCAGTGTTAAGTCATTTCAAAATTATTAGCAACATATAGAACTATGTTTGTTTTCTTCGTCTAATCACGTACTATAGAAGTAGAAAAAGATTGTTGTGTACAAAATCAGAGAACAACCTAGAAAATGTGTGTGTTTAACATGCCTTCTATTAATTGTTGTAGTATTTGACAGACATTTAATGTAATTTGTCCCATTCATTCTTGTGTTACAAAAAACACGACGAATGTTACCAACAAAATATGTTTTATATTACAATTAAGAACATAGCGCGCAACGACGATGTTAAAAGATATGCTATGCTCATCTTGCAGTAAAATATTTTTATTGCAGAAAGTTATTGAAATCTATAAAACTCTTATTATAAATGTCTTATTTGAATAAAAAGGTAAACACAATGTATGGGAATCTGTGTTCATTAAAATATAATTACGGGTCAAGTAAAGCTGGACCTTTCTTAAAACATGCCGGTTTTAGTGACACTATATATTCATAGTGTTTCCACTTAAAGTGTGTATGATATAAAACATAACATATCTACTTTGTGTGAAGTCAAAGCATGTTTATTCTATATTTACAAAAAAGACCATGTAACATTCATCAATACATTTAGAGATATGAATGAATACTACGATTTGTTCTAAAATATATGTTTTATTCACTCTATATCAGCAAAATGGCATGAATATATACATACCGTTTCAAACAATTTATTGAATAAACTAAATAAAATTATGACATTGTGTATCAGTATCGTGTGTCAGAAAGAACAAGATCAGCAAGGAAAGGCGGCATTCAATAAATGTCTCCCCTGTATTTTGTTGAATCAGATAAACATACTAGAGTGATAAGTGCATTTCTATAAAACAACGTTTTCCCAATGTTATTTAGTATTATATTGTTTCAGTCACGCTAGTTTTGTTGTATTAATGCGCTAAAAGGCAACATTGGTGCTAATTAGGTTCTTGTTTTACTTCCGTGAAATGCTACAATTAATCTAATGTAATACATAAAATCGTGTATTTATCTGTTTCTACAGAGCGAATTCATTTTGCCAGTGGAACGTTATCAATACAACCTACATATATTTGAATGTGTGGTGAACATTTTCTACCGACTCTAAATTCATGTGAACACAGTACGAATTAGTATAACCTTGATTTGAAAATATTTAAAAATATTTATCTGCTACAAATCTTAAACTTAACGAACGTACACCATTTTAATTTGCAAACAATGACAAAGGACAATTTTGATTCAGGGTGTGCAAATATCACCAATTGTTATAATAATATGAAAGTTGCACAGGCTCAATCAAACCGGACCTGCAATATTTTCATTTGCGGTGTGTTGCGTAAGCAACCGTCTTGGATTTATTTGATAATTTTCTTACGATTGATGAAACAATTAAATGTTTGTTAAGTTTAAAGACTCGTTTCCCAAACTATACATGTACAAAATACACAGAATGAAGAAAAGAATCTAACGATAGAAGATGTACAAATTGAGATTTAGACTGTTAATTGAATATATTGGAAAATTTGTTTAAAAAAGACAACAAAAACCAAAACAAAAACAATATATTTAAACATTTTATAGACTATCGTTACAAGTCTAAACTTGAAGATTAAATAACAATTCATTCTACATTGTAATGTATTATTTCAAGTTGTTTATAATTTGATTTACAAACTATTCGTGTATAAATAGTATAATGAAGATGGATGTTAATAATTATATCTTATGCTATAAAATATGATTTAAGGGATTGCTTGAACTGCTTTTTACATTCATCTGTTTTTGTTTCTGGCTCTGATTAAAAAAACCTCACGTTTTAAATTTTACAGGATTGTTCTCGCTAAATTTGCTTAATATATTCATAATACTACATTAGAGACAAATCAAAGTTAACGTGAACAAAGACATACTGTTATGTAAAATCAAGTTAAAGATAAACTTTGCTCAAATTTGATGTTTACTACACTGTCTCTGTATAAACATAAAATAAACATGTTGTTACTTCACACAGTAGATATGTTATGTTTAAAACTCCACACACTAAAGGTGGTCACAATAAGAGTGTATACGTCATTAAAAATCTGACATTTTTTAAGAAAGTACCAACTTTGCTTGACCCGTAATAATGAGCGCAGGTTCCCATAAATAGTCTTTTCATTCTTTTTTTCAAATGAGACGTTCCGAAAGAATTTTATAGATTTTAATAAATTTCCATGATTAAGATATTTTACTCAAGGATGAGCATAGTATATCTTTAATCAGCTAAATATATATCTTAAAAATAACAGAAAACATATAAAATGCGCGTTATTCTATTATGGTAATGAATTCAACAAACATTTCAAAGCTCACTAAGTAATATGTTTTAATAAACCTGAAAAAAATTAAAAGGGTAAAGTAGTATCAATGAAAATTACCTGTTTCATTTGATCTTGATTATGTGATCTTGGAACTGTTTTCAGAGCTTATATACCGAATGCTCTTTCGTATAAGATTAGTGACATTACACGTATTAGCAGCACATTTAAGACTTTTAATAAAAATGCTTAGAATCAGAATAGCATGTACTATATGTGTGTATGTAATTTGGTCTTCGCCTAAAAATGCCTGGTATTTTTTATTGACACTAGACATAGTCATATTGTGTTTAGATTTTATGGATTGCTTTAACTGACTTTTACTTTCAGCAGTTTTGCTTTATTCTGATAAAAAACACTTTTTAAATTGTTCCCGCTAAATAGAGGATATTGAATGAGTGTAAGTTCAATACTGAATTTATTGCACAAGTTGAATAAAATTATATTATGCGAGCCTCTGGCGAGCATATTATCATTTTATTCAACGAGATCAATAAATTCAGTAATGAACTTACACGAATTTAATATTCTATTTATCACATACCCAAAATTAAGACCATTGAAAGTGAAATAAGAGTCATTTTTCATTGGCGAGCCTACAGTTTAACGCTAACACTTAGCGGGCCTTTACACTATGTTTATATAACGCTAATGACGTCAAGTCAAAATATATGCACGGCCGTGCAATACGATATTTACGGAGTCGCAAAATCGGCACGGGTGTGGGATAAATTTGGTTACTGTATTCATAAAGCTACATTAAAGAATCAAAACGTGAATAAAGATATACATATACCAAGTTAATAAGCTAAATACATATTTTAAAAAATAATAGACAACAAATAAAATGCGCGTTATAATATAATGGTTATGAATTCAAAGCACACTCTTCTATATCTTTTTAACAAACCTGAATATAACTAGATATTGATAAAAAGTTAAAGTAGTATCACTATTTATTGGTCACAAATTGCTAATAAAACTTGGAGACCTGCACCATTAAGTGTAAAGTTTCTTTTATGTGATCATTTTGCAACACGATACTTCCGAAACAAGTCGTGACTGTAGTCTAAAATGTAGAAATATAAACATAATAACAAGAAGAAAGTATCACCGAATGCTTTTGTCTGAACATTACATCTTTCATGTGATGTTGTATTATGCTGTGAACGTGATCTTGGAACTTTTTGCAAATGTTATATACCGAATGCTCTTTCTACTAAAGTAATATGTTTGTTCGTTAATGACATAAAACGTGTTAGCAGCACATTCAAGATTTTTAATGAAAAAATGTCAGTACTTACAATCGGAAAAGCATGCACTATATGTTTGCAGAACGTGCTTTCGAAATATACAATTATTGAACTATTTGATATAATTATTAATAAAGATGCTCATTTTAGTATAATTGCAGAAATGTTGTAAAATCTATTAAATAATTACTTTATTTGTTTAATTTGAATAAAAGAATGCACAAACTATGTTTGTTTGAAAAAGCGGCATTCCCTATTACTAGTTTATATATTTTGGTCTTCGGGTAATAAACGGCCAAGTGTATTTTTAATAGCACTATAATTATTTTCGTACTATTATGTATAAACGCCTATTATAAATGACTTTACTATCTATTTCCTGAATAGCCGAGTAGGAAGAGCGCAGGAATAATAATCCCAAGGTCGTGGGTTCGATACCTACTCTTGCCATAATTGTTTTTTATTATATAATTTTGTTTATTTGATGTTCATATAATTTCCCATATTCATTCATCTTCTTTCAAGAAAGTTATATTCATGTTCATTCTGGAATATTCTTTTTGTAAGTTGTTTAGTATTCTAGATTGTTCATCGATAGTATATATATGACGAAGGTTTGTACTTCGAGGCGTGTGTGGTAATATGTATTATTGTGTGCTGTTGATATAATGATTGTGTGCTATTGTTCTTTGTTTGTTTGTTTGTTTTGGGTTTTACATCACATCGGCACAGTATATGTCATATCGCGACGTTCCAGCTTTACTGGTGGAGGAAGACTTCCGTGCATTATTTCAGGCACGAACGGGCACCTGAGTAGAACCACCGACGTTCCGTAAGCTAGCTGGATAGCTTCCTCACCTGAAAGAATCCAAAGTCCCTGTCGGGATTCGACATTTGTACTTATGATATCGTAAAACTAACATAGGAATATATTAGTTTGTAATTCTGTGGACATATCGTGATATTCTGCTGTGGACATTGGTTAAAATCTGAGTGTTAGACAGTTGAATTTCAGACTGTGAGTTAAACTTTAATTTCAAAATATTTGTATTACTGTAAAAACTGTTTTTCTTTAATTAAAAATTGTCAAATTTGTTGCTGCGTTATCTTCTCTGTTGCGTTTATCTCGTAACAGTTCTGTGTTTCCCTAAGTATGTAGTGTTTAAAATGTAACATATCGTCCCTGTCTAAACTTTAAAGATATTTGTTTAAATAACGACTGTATATAGCATTATTGGAAAGTTCAAATGTTTCTACAGAAATCCTCGGACTTATCAAATCACTCGTCCTAGAGGCTCGGACTTTAACTGCGTTCTGATGGTTCTTCAGATATTAGAACGAATAAAAATGTATTAACCCTCTATTGTATTGATAAATGTTCTTAAACTTCCTCTCGGTATGCAATAGAAGTTTTTAAGTGTTTACCTCGGAGATTTTGTCAGCAGTTGTAAGATTATAGTTTTTAATTCCATTATTCGGAATTATCTATCATCATAATATAAAACGTAATGAATGTGTTATTTTATATAATTCAATTTGTTTTTTCAAGAAATTGCTGACATTAAAGTGACATTATGCCCATCCAAGTGTAAATTGTCAATGAACTGGTAAAAAAACAAATAACTTGACATATTGCAATAATTGTGTTCAATTCTATATTAAATTTATACATGAAAACATAACCAATAATTTATCTGACAAAAAGGGAAACTTATCGTTTAGAATTTCTTGGTTACACTCAATTCTTACAAAGATTTGGGCAGTCATTTTATAATATAGGTAGATTTTATATTGTATAATACACATTTTTAATTAACAATTATTGGTCAATCACCATTATAACATCTAATCTTTTGAAATATGTTACTGATTAAACTCAACTTGACAGCGAGAAAATGAGCATTATTTCACTTTAAGTAACATCCCTTATTTTGAATTATTCGCCTCATTGCAAGGAAGTAACAATATAAGTTTTATTCCGAATACGTCCGGACAAACCCGAGTACTTTACGAAAATAAACTAGATTTTTAACATCTAACGAGATGCATTACGTTTAAATCAATCTCCATATTAACATACATTTACAGACCT
>NW_026856499.1:0-10527 GCF_026571515.1 Ruditapes philippinarum
CTTTTTACACTGCTTTTATCCAAAGGGGTGGGTGAAATAAAATCACGTGTACCGAAAAAAATGAGTCGGTGACCCCTAATTTCTTTTAATATTTTGACTAAAGTATAAATTTTAAAGGACGTTTAAAGAAAAAAAATCAAAAATTTATTTCAGGAATTTTTTAATAAGCCGATTTTAAGACTAAAAATGCGGCTAAACTGAACGTCAAATTTTACACAAAATTGATAGTTTTCTTTCCATTACTCAAACAATTTTCGGCGTAAAACAATAAATTTGATATCAGCTTAAAGGAAAAAATAGTTTCCATTGAATGCTGTAGGATTTTAGATTTTTTGTCCGCCAATGGCGTTGAAATACCCGTAACCGTTGCCAAGGATACGCAACGACGTCATGTTCAAAAACGGGCTTTGATGGTCAACTTTGATGTCGTGTGTACAAAAATTGGCTGAAACTATTGAAATAATATCAACAAAATCCAATCAGAAATATGGTCAATTTTGTGCATGCCAATTTTCAAGACGCTACTCGAAAGTTCGCAAAGTGTCGCGTTCTACCTTAAGATTCTGAGTTCTGACACAAGACACTTTGACTTGGTGTGTGGAGCTCAAAACGCCTTTAAAATCAAAATGAAATGCAGTACTGAGTACTATAAAACCTGTTCTCTGAAGTCTCTTTTGCATAAATCATATGTTAAGATATGAATTTTTTCAAAACGGATTGTATTATAATAATCTACGCTAAGTTTTTTTTATATAATATATATTTATATATGATAATTACATTTTGTACATGTACTGGGATTGTCAAGTAATCATTTTATTTGGATATTAAAGGCGTTTTTAGCTCAGCACACCAAGTGTCTGTGGAATCTGGATTCTGAGATATTTTCGTTCTGGGTCAGAATCTCACTTTTACAGTAGGCGTAGAGGCGAGATATTGCCCACACACAAAATAGTAAATTATCTTGTCACCCAATGCAATTTGCAGGAATTACAGTCAACCCGGCCCAAGTTAACCCGGCCTCAAGTCAATCGAGCCCAAAAATTAGTCAACCCGGCCCTAAAATTGGTCAATCTGGACCTACATTAATTTTATTTGGTCAATGCGGCCCCAAAATCGGTCAATCCAGCCCCAAAATGATTTTCAGAGAATATCTTATTAAATTAAATTATTATGTTTTAGACAATATTTTGCTTCTTTCATATATTAAATGATATATTTATTACACACAAAAAAAAAAATTAAAAAAAAAATGTATAAATAATTTCATATTTACAAATAAATAAAACTTTACTGAATGAAGATTATGAACCATGTAATAAAGTTATTGAAAACATTATTAGGCTATAATTTGTCGGTATTTTAATTGCTTTTATACATGATGGTGATAATGAATGATTACATAAAATTCAATAATAATTATTATGTGTGATCGTATGCATTTATTCAAACGTGATGAACAAATAAGTAAGAGCAATCAATAAACAAAGAAATATTAATTGTGAAAAAACCTTGGCCTGTTTCATGTCTTTATTTGATGTAAATTCGAAAATATATTTTCCTAAATATGAAAATGCTTTAACTTATGATGTCTATTTTGGTACCGTTACGATACTAGTAAATCAAGAGAAAAATAATGAAATAATTTTAATTTTTTAATAACTCACTTTTGAAATATTTTAGGACTTACTACACGGATTTATATTACATCCGTGCTTACTCTATGTGTTTTCTTTTTCCACATGTACCTCTACAAAGAGCTGTCCGCAACACTCAGCCCTTATTAAAACTGTGTCTACAGGTATAGACCCGAAATCGAGAGAAGAGAGAAACGTTTTAATATTATCAATATAGCACTTCTTTTTCACTTTTTCTTATTATCTTTCTATATCTTTATTCTATTCAGGAAATAATAAACCGCACAAGAGAATGTATTCAAAGATCTGTTTTAGAATCGTCACCTTTTCTTTAAATAAGTTGTTAGTTAAACAATAGAGCACATTAGTTAACTAGTTTTGATGACAACGGCTAATGTGTAGATATCATAATCTTTTTTTTTTATCTTGCAATAATAATTATTCACATTATTTCTTGAGTAGAAAAAGTTATTGAAGGAAATTTAGTGGCAAATAACTAATAATAAAAATTGGGCCGGGTTGACCAGATATCAGATTGAATTGGGGCTGGATTGACTAATTTGGGGCAGGATTCTCTTGAGGCCGGGTTGACTTAGGGCCGGGTTGACTTGTACCGGGAATCTGGGTCAGCTCGGCCCTAAACTGCACTCTGCCCCCGTGTCAGCTCGGCCCTATTCCAACTCGGCGCGTGTCAACTCCGCCCACTTTTCAATTTATTAAAATGTTGGAACCACATAATATCTGGACTTATTCATAAAAGTGTAAAGATGTTTTCTAAATCAGTATTACATTTTTGTGGGTAATGAAAGCGTTTTTAATGATTTGGGTAATAAAAACTTATGACAATCCATCCTTGGGACATAGCAAAATTCATTGCATGTTAATAAATGCTTAACATGTTGTTGTTATGTATGTAAAAGGAACATACACCGTATTTGTATTATAGTAATTTTTAACGAATCTGCATGAATAAACATAACAATTTTTTTTCTAAATATACATTAACTCTGCAGAAATACAATGTACAATTATATAATAATATACCAGATATCTGTTGTTTCTTGTTGTTGTTTTTTTTTTCATTTAAAACAGCTTTCCTTGATTACATGATAACATAATCAGAAAAAGTTAATATGTTTAATATGTTTTTTTTGTTCAAAGTGTGCCAAGTTGGTATAGGACAGAGTTGACTCTTTACCTTGGACTAGACATATAAAATAAAATATATCACAGTACAACTCAATTACATCCACTTTACCACACTTCTGTCGGGGTTTTAGGTTTTTAGTCAAGAAAAATGTTGGCAAAAGTTTTCAAAACCAACACAATCTAGCAGATACTCGCATTACCATTAAGCCCGCTTTGCCAGCATGCCCTTTGGGCCAGCTCTTTGAGCTTACTGTTAATTAAAGGCCATTTAAGCTATTTTAGTTTATCTTATATATGTGTTTTGAATGTGTCTTATATTGAAATAGTTTCTGTTATGTAAATACATTGTATTTGTTTACATGACATAATTTATTTTCTATTTAGTAATTTACAACAGCTTAAAACTTTGATAGAAATTAATTTGAATCTGGAGAGGAGGTGCTGAATCTGGAAACATGTATTTCATTTGTAAAGCCTCAATGAAAAATCTTTTAACAGTTACACATACAATGTATGATGGCATTTAATTGAGTAATTTATCATTAAATGCCAAAACATACAAACCCAACAACCATACATTCTGACATGATTCACTGTTATTGATGATATTCAACATCATACTTATTATTTCCTTTTCAGAAATATAAAATGACACGTTCTGAACTTGAAGCTTCCAAGTTGCGAAATCAACAAATTTTTGAAAAACTGATGAAAGATCCTGGAGTGAAAAACAAGTAAACTTGATTCTGAATTTTGCAGCTTAAAAGTGTGATTTTTAAAGTCAATGAACTAGTGATTGACTGCTAGAAGTTTATCATTGTGTTAAAAAAAAAGAAATTGTGCTCACAAGAATAAACATGTCATCAGCATCAAGAAGAAGTTTACAATTAACCCTTGCAATATTAAAAACCTAATGTGGTTTCTCATCCACATCTAGTTCATCAGATTAAAGAACTTATTCATCAAAAAGAATTCTTGTTTATTCGCTCAAAAAGAATGCATCTACCAAGAGCGAGAGTCGAGGATTTCTACAGGGAGCATGAAGGGCGATTTTTTTACAATAGACTGGTGTCATTTATGTCAAGTGGACCAATCAGTACCCATATTCTGGCTCGAGAAAATGCCATAGCAGAGTGGAGAAAGCTAATGGGAGCAACTAAAGTATTTAAAACTATACATGAGGATCCAAACAGTATTAGGGGACAATTTGGTTTGACAGACACAAGAAATTCAACGCATGGGTCCGATTCTGATGAAACTGCGTTGAAAGAAATGAACTTTTTCTTTCCAGAATTTGATGTTGAAGATTGGTATAGGGAGTCTGAGAGACACTTCTTGACTGGTGATGTGTATTTTGACGAAGAACATGATATACATAGATATAAACTAAATCATGCAAAACTTAAAAGCTAAAATGAAAGAAGTCTTTTCTTTCTGTTATTATGTCATTGGAATAACTTGGGTAGCATGAATTCTGAGTAATGTGGAAGTGGTATCAAAGAAATATTAAGTGGTATTTACTGTTTAGGCCTTTCTTCGGAACAACTTTTGCATTTCTACAGTACTTAAATGTATCAGCAGTTATAATCAGATTCAGTTTAAATAAGTTATAAAAAGACTTGGTCACAACTAATAAATTTATGTTAGATACATGTACAAATGTAAATGACTATTTCTCTTATATTTGTCAGGTTTGTTTATCAGATGCTTACATTGTTTGGAGAATAATATAAAAGAATTACGTATCAATTTCAAAGTAAGCATAGAAATATCTTTCAAAATTTATCATTATTAAACGCTTGAAAAATCTTTTTTAGTTTGTCTGTTTTTAGCTCACCTGTCACAAAGTGACAGGGTGAGCTTTTGTGATCGCTTTTCGTCCAGCGTCCGTCCGTCGTCCGTCCCTCGTCCGTCCGTAAACTTTTACTTTAAATGACATCCCCTCATAAACCACTAAGCCAATTTCATCCAAACTTCACAGGAATGTTCCTTTGGTGGTCACCTTTAAAAATTGTTCAAAGAATTTAATTCCATGCAGAACTCTGGTTGCCATGGCAACCGAAAGAAAAAACTTTAAATATCTTCTTTTAAAAAACCATAAGAGCTAGAGCTTAGATATTTGGCATGAAACATCTTCTAGTGAGTGTCTACCAAGTTTGTTCAAATAAAAGCCCTGGGGTCAAAATTGGCCCCGCCCTGGGGGGTCATTGATTTTCCCTATATGCATATAGTAAAAACTTAAAAAATCTTCTTTTAAAGAACCCAAAGAGCTAGAGCTAAGATATTTAGCATGAAACATGTTCTAATGGGTGTCTACCAAGTTTGTTCAAATTAAAGCCCTGGGGTCAAAATTGGCCCGGCCCCGGGGGGTCATTGATTTTTCCCTATATGCATATAGTAAAAACTTAAAAAATCTTCTTTTAAAGAACCCAAAGAGCTAGAGCTAAGATATTTAGCATGAAACATGTTCTAATGGGTGTCTACCAAGTTTGTTCAAATAAAAGCCCTGGGGTCAAAATTGGCCCCGCCCCGGGAGTCATAGATTGTCCCTATATGCATATAGTAAAAACTTAAAAAATCTTCTTTTAAAGAACCAAAAGAGTTAGAGCTAAGATATTTAGCATGAAACATGTTCTAATGGGTGTCTACCAAGTTTGTTCAAATAAAAGCCCTGGGTTTAAAATTGGCCCCGCCCCGGGGGGTCATTGATTTTCCCTATATGCATATAGTAAAAACTTAAAAAATCTTCTTTTAAAGAACTCAAAGAGCTATGGCTAAGATATTTAGCATGAAACATGTTCTAATAAGTGTCTACCAAGTTTGTTCAAATAAAAGCCCTGGGGTCAAAAATGGCACCGCCCCGGGGTGTCATTGATTTTCCTTATATGTGTATTGCAAATACTTAAAAAATCTTCTTTGAAAAAACCCAAATAGCTAGAGTTAAGATATTAAGCATGAAACATCTTTTAGTGAGTGTCTACAAAGTTTGTTCAAATAAAAGACCTGGGGTCAAAATCGGCCCCGCCCCGGGGGTCATTGATTTTCTTTATATGTGTATAGCAAAAACTTAAAATCTTCTTTGAAAAAACCCAAATAGCTAGAGTTTAGATATTAAGCATGAAACATCTTCTAGTAAGTGTCTACAAAGTTTGTTCCAATAAAAGCCCTGGCCCGGCCCTAGGGGTGTCATTGTTTTTAACTATATGTGTATAGTAAAAACTTAAGAAAAATCTTCTTTTAAAAAGCCCAATGATCTAGAGCTTAGATGTTTAGCATGAAACATCTTCTTATGAGTGTCTTCCAAGTTTGTGCAAATAAAAACCCTTGGGTTATATTGGCCCTGCAACGTTGGGGGGGGGGGGGCTATATACAGGTGAGCGACCTCAGGGCCATCATGGCCCTCTTGTTTAAAGAACCAAAAAAGTTAGAGCTAAGATATTTAGCATGAAACATGTTCTAATAAGTGTCTACCAAGTTTGTTCAAATAAAAGCCCTGGGGTCAAAATTGGCCCCGCCCCGGGGGGTCATTGATTTTCCCTATATGCATATAGTAAAAACTTAAAAAATCTTCTTTTAAAGAACTCAAAGAGCTATGGCTAAGATATTTAGCATCAAACATGTTCTAATAGGTGTCTACCAAGTTTGTTCAAATAAAAGCCCTGGGGTCAAAATTGGCACCGCCCCGGGGTGTCATTGATTTTCCTTATATGTGTATAGCAAAAACTTAAAAAATCTTCTTTGAGAAAACCCAAATAGCTAGAGTTAAGATATTAAGCATGAAATATCTTTTAGTGAGTGTCTACAAAGTTTTTCAAATAAAAGACCTGGGGTCAAAATTGGCCCCCCCCGGCGGTCATTGATTTTCTTTATATGTGTATAGCAAAAACTTAAAATCTTCTTTGAAAAAATCCAAATAGCTAAAGTTTAGATATTAAGCATGAAACATCTTCTAGTAAGTGTCTACAAAGTTTGTTCAAATAAAAGTCCTGGGGTCAAAACTGGCCCGGCCCCAGGGGTGTCATTGTTTTTAACTATATGTGTATAGTAAAAACTTAAAAAAATCTTCTTTTAAAAAGCCCAATGATCTAGAGCTTAGATGTTTAGCATGAAAACATCTTCTTATGGGTGTCTACCAAGTTTGTGCAAATAAAAGCCCTTGGGTTAAATTGGCCCTGCAAACGTTGGGGGGGTGGGTTGGGGGGGCCTATATACAGGTGAGCGACCTCAGGGCCATCATGGCCCTCTTGTTAAGAAAAAGTCTAGCTATTACGATCGCTGTAGCATCATTGTCGTCTTTGTTGTCATCATGTAAAGATGTTAATGTAGCCTGTTAGTCAAACAAATTTAAAGATATCTTTATGAAACTTGGAATCAATGCTTATCATGGTAATAATTCAGTATAATTTTGAAAGCTATATATTTGGAGTTATGCTCCTTTTTTCACTTCGAATTTTTTGTAAAAAGTTGTTATTTTAATAGACAAGTGTTAACATCATATGCTATGCTCTTTTTTTTTCTTTTTTTTTTGATATATCATTAAATGAGTGTCACTGTGTGTTCTTATTTTACATAGATTGAAGAAATCATTTGTCTATTAGGAACACTGTGTATGGTACTGTTAAACCTTGGTGCACAATCTATATTAACTGGCCTGTTTAAAATTTTCAGTAATTTTTTATTCTACAATCAAGTTAACCTGTAGGTCACATAATTTCCTGCTGTAATATTTGTAATTAAGTGGTATAGTTACTGATATATTAATATTTTGTGAACCCAGGTCTCTTAAATTTTCAGGAATAAAAGATTACAGACCTGTCACCACCAGACACCTTTTCCAACATTTTAGGAATGCCACCATTACTGTATGGTATTGGAAAATTATATTGTAAAGTGTCCATAGTAACTAACAATAACGAATAAAGACATAGAAAATAAGGGAATCGCTTCAAGGAATAAATGTTTTGTATTCAAATTATAATTCTTCTTTAAATCATTTTAACTTCAATTTTTAAGGTTTTCTTTGTGAACAAAAACACTTTTCAAGGAAAGATTAAGGATTGGACATTTTATGTTTTTAAATTTGGGGAAAATCTTGGCACTGAGACCGCTTCCATTTACAGGTAGTTGCTATAAGAGGAAAACATCTGCAGATATATATGTTAAGTGAAAAGTTTAAAGGCCTATTAAGTGCCTGAATAGCATCATTTGTATTTCTTAAGAACTTCTTATTTATGGTATCTTGTTACAGTTGCAAAAAGTTACTCATTGACCGTATATAGAATTACTATCTTTTGTTTCTTATACTTTGGTATAAATACCAGTATAGTGATTTTGTCTGGAAGTCAAAATACTACTTTGTTAACATTTTTGCTACCTTTTTTGCACATTACTGCATGTTCCATGCTCCTTCTCTTCCAGGCGTTTAACATGTAATATGCTCTCAAAAGCATTATTAGACACATGGTTCAACCTTTCTAAAGAATTCAAAATATCTGATTTCTCAGGCATAATGTGCCTTTATATTTTGATGTTTTCTTTTTTCTTTATACATTTATTTATATGCTAAGAATACATCATAACAGTTCTTTCTTTATACTTGTAGTTTAATTCATTCATCTCTTAAAGGTAACTGCCTCTGGGTCGAGGGGTTAGAGTCGATGACTTTTCTAATTCCAGTTACCTCTCTGGCGTGGGTTTCGATCCCCAATAGATGCTTTGGTAAGTTTAGCGGCTGAGGAAGGTAGTCTGGTACTGGTGTAACTCTCCAGAAACGATGGGTTAGGAAACTACCCGCCTATATGACTGAAATACTGTTGGGAGGAAAGGGCGTAAAATGAAACAAACTCTCAAAGGTGATAATAGGGGTGCATTTTTCCTAAGTTCAACATTAAATTCCAAAGTTCAAACGGTTGCCTTCATTTGAGTATTAAATTGTTCTTTTGAGAGTTTATTATTAGTTATAAAAATGTAATTGAATTTACATATCAGCCTAATAATGTTATAAAATTACATGTTTGTGTATAATAAGGTTATAATCAGGTTCAATATTTTATTTGCTGATATGTTGATAAATGCAACACTGAGTGATGGTTAAGTTTAAATATTTGTTCCTTTTCCCTGTAACATGTTGTATTTTCCTTTTCTGTAACAAGTTGGCTGTATTTAACTGACAGATGTTGACAGTCATAATTTTCAATATCTACTACATTATATAATAAAAATATACAATAAATGATGTAGGTGAAATAAGATTATGTTAAACAAAGCTCTCTGTGTATCGATAACATTCCTGATAGAAAAAAAAGTAACCTCCTTGAATTTTATTGGAACTCAAACCCTCACAAAAAAAGATGAGGTCATGTCAGTGAATATAAGTGTTTTCAAAAGAGGAAATAATTTTGTTATGACCTCACCTTGTTCAGTTTTAGAAATACTTGAAGAGAGTTTAAAAGTGTAAAGGCTTGCCGAAATTGTATGATTAATTTTATAGGATGTACTTGAAACAGGAAAAATGCTTTCCAAAAAATATGTGTTTGCATCATTCTTCCGTGACCAAGTTTTTTTCAGCTCTTCATGTAAAAAATATTCAATATTTGATTAACTTTCTGTGAGAAAAAGAAACAAATCTTGCTATTCAGAGACTTTTTTCTGCTTTACAAAAAAAAGAAACCTTTCCTTTTGTTTGATCCACCTTCTTTGTTTATTGTTTTAGTGTGTTTTTTTTTTTTTTCAGAGTAAAGTTATTTCCTCAAATTGCGTATAGTTAATGGTTAATTTACAAAAAAAAAAAAATAATAAGAGTTATGTCTGATATGAAGAATTTACATCATATGTCAATGAAAGAGCAAAAATTATTATATCTTCAAGATAACCGTAATGATAATTATCTTGTACATGTTTGTTTTCTTCTTTGAAATTTCAATTCTTTTTGCTGGAATTTTTATCAACTGTGTATTGAAAAAGGTAACCGAAGAATTGAAAGGTGACAAATACCTTGTATATTTGTATACTGATTGTGTTAATTGAATTGTATTATCGGGGGATGCCTTTAGTGAACATCCCTCTCCTTTGTTGATGTATCTTTTGAAATTTTCAAAAATTTTAGAAATCAATCAATTAATATAGATCATTTAATTAACAAAATAACCTGAAACAGAATAACTTTTTCCTTATGAAATTATAAGTAGGGAGTCTTGGAGTGCATTGTGTGCAGATTTTTGGTTTATTCAATATTGAATACAAATCTCTAAAACAGAAATGGGCGGATGATGTTATGCAAGAAATTTAATGATAAACCATGCAAGGAGGACCCTGAAAAGATGATAAACTATGTAACAGATCTTGATAAACTTATTGTAACATCTGTTAGCTGCTGATAACTGTATATTATTTTCTTCTTCAGTTAATTCTCTCAACAGATGAAGTGTTTAGTGAAAACTTGAGTTAATTCTGAATAACCTTCATTTACCTGTAATGTTTTACTCAAATTGCCCTCTCAGGTTTGAATATCTAACATAACTTTCTTCTTTTACCTGTTGTTATGAAATTGCCATTTCTTTCTCATAGAATAAATGATTTACAGAAAAGATTATTTTAATATATAATTTTTTTTCGGTACTGTGTGAAAGCTGTCAGTGTTGAAAAAGTGTAATCCCTCAGAAGCATTAATCACAACAAAGTTTTATGAAAATTGTAGATTTTTTGGTGTTTATTTGAGTCTGTACATAAGGGATTAATTGAA